>NC_134403.1:343896887-344109387 GCF_038048845.1 Mixophyes fleayi | reverse complement strand
TTCTACAATCAGCAAGAACATGAGCAAGAAGATCATCCAGGCTGCTAAGTTCTGTTTCACTCCTGCTCCAGCTAGTCCCAAGGGTCCCGAATCGGATCAAGAAATACAGACGACCGTGACATTAGTCATCCACACTCTTGCAACTGTCAATTGGCCGCTATAAGACACATATTACCAGGATTTCCTCCAGGTGCTCCGGTTTACTCCCACAGTCCAAAAACATGCAAATTGACCCTAGTCTGTGTTTTTGTCTGTCTGTGTATGTTAGGGAATTTAGAATGTAAGCTCCAATGGGGCAGGGACTGATGTGAGAGTCAAATATTCTCTGTACAGCGCTGCGGAATTAGTGGCACTATATAAATAAATAAATAATGATGACGATTAAGCAAAATCACCCTCCTTTTTTGTCTTAATATGGAACATAAAATTGATTAACTATATTACTATGCAACATAGAAAAAACTAATACCCACTAGTGTTTTTTTCAGTATGTATTTTTTGTATTGTGTTCAGCATTTATTTTGGAAGTCTACTTGTTCGGTTTGTACCTTTACCAGTATTGTCTACAATGCAATTTTTAACACTAATAAAAATGCAATGTGTTTGACATATGTTTTTACAAGTGTTAAAAAACTCAAGAACACCATTAGGTATATGGACTAAACTACACTGAGAGCAGATACTAAATGTAAGAATGTACTGTATATTTTTTTGCTCTATTAAATTCCCAATAGAAAAACTAGGTTCTGTACTTTATACAGGCAACAACGGCAACAACATACCAGTTTCTCTCTGGAATCCAAATTCATGGATGGATTAAAAATTGATTGTACATTTTTCTTACAAAGACTGGTATCAACAGTTATAATGAGCAAATTACGCAGTTGGGGTGATTCATCCAAGAGATGAAAATCTTATTGTCGTGTATGGGGTCAAGTAGGATTTATTTTGAATAAATGTATTTCTTTTAATTTGGCAAATCTGTGGCTCGGAAAGTTTGTTTTGCCTTCATCTGGATTATTGCATTTAGAACTTATAAAATGTTGAACTTGTGTCTTTTTACAACCTCATTAACTATGTAACTGTGCTCATCAAAATTCCAGCAATATCACTGATAAGCCAACTCTAGCCTTATCTTACAAGGAGCTAGAGACATCATTCTAAAATTGTAGATTTCAGCAACAGTAGTTAGGTCAGATTTCTCAATCTCATGGCCGTAGAAAGAATTGATGCTCTGTAAGAAATGATTGGATCAAGAAAATCATTTGGTAAGTAGAATCCTTACCTGTATAATCTCCCTCTCAATGCAAACTGATGTATTGTATTTTACAATAAATTGTATTTGTCACATGCTGCCCAAAAATGTACATATTTGAAAAAAATATTTAGAAGGTGATGAAGAAGAGATACAAATATGTTAATGACCCATATGTAAATTATGTGACAACCTGGTCAATTTGCATCCATGCAAGTGCTGATGCCATTGCTCAATGACCTACACTGGTAGTGGATCCAAAACTTTCTCAGTTCAAGGCACCCTTAGAGTCTATATAATTTTTTTCAAGGCACAACTAAGCCAAAATAATTATCAAGTAGCCCCCCGCATTACTTACCAGAGGTCCTGGTGCACAGTTTGGGAACCACTGAGCTACATGTAAGTCATCATGTGAGTGTAAGAGAGTGGAAATGATACTGCAGAGTCAACCATTTATCCAAAGAACAATGTAAAGCTGGCCACAAACATTGTAATTTCATGTGACAACTTGTCTAAATTGTGTCAGGCTCTACCAACCAAAAATGATGGTTCAGAACATTTAAAAACTCTCTGGATTTTGACCAAAGTAACAGTCAGTGACAACTTGTGTGCAGTGATTGGACAATCACACTTGGGACTCCATGGGATCTCTGGATACTATATGGTCAGAGCTATTCAAATTGGACAACCATCTGCATGTCAAAAATTAGACACAGATACAATTGCATTACCACCATAGGCCCTTAAACCAGCAGAGACTCTGCTGATGTTCTTGCTTACGCCCACCCTCCCTCGAACCCCTCCTTGTTCCCATTTCTTCCCTATGACGCCCCAATGCTGCTGCCTTTTTTTACATTTCTCCATCCTCTGTTGCCCTTGATACTGCAGCCCAAGCCACCCCACTTCGTCTCTGCCAATATAAATCCCAACCCTGGCACTGTCACTGACTTCATCTACGTTAAATTCATCCTTTCCTCCTACTATTCTGCCCTCTCTCTTACAAAACAAACCTATTTCACATCCCTTATTTCCTCCCTGTCCAATAAACCCAAATGCCTCTTTGCTACCATTAATTCTCTACTATATCCTCCCCACTCATCCATCACTGCTCTCAAATTTGCCACCTACTTCAAAGACAAAATTGACTCTATCCACAATGATATCTGTTCTCACCAGATTCGCTTCCCCCCTCTCGTTCTCTCTATCACTCACTCTGCCACCCTTGGCACCTACAGTTCTGTAACTGTGCCTGAGATTCTCAATCTTCTCTCCTCCTCTTCTTCTACAACCTATCCTCTTGACCTTGTTCCCTCAAAGTTCCTCAGCTCCCTCTCTCCCAATGCCTGTATTCACCATGCTCACCTCTTTAACCTCCCTCTCTCTCTCAACTGGTATCTTCCCCTAGGCTTCCAAGCATGCTCTCATCTCCCCTTTTCTCAAGAAACTCTCCCTTGACCCATCTTCTCTCTCCAATTATGGTCCCATATCTCTGCTTCCCTTTGCCTCTAAAATTTGTTTTCAATTGTGTGACCCACTTTCTCTTTTCTCTTTTCTTTTATCTTCTTGACCCTCTTCAGTCTGGCTTCCATCCCCTTCACTCAACTGAAACTGCCCCGCTAAAGTAACAAACAACTTACTCTAACCTAAGTTCAAAGGTCATTTCTCCCTTCTTGTGCTCCTTGACCTATCTGCTGCTTATGGCACCATTGATTATTCTCTTCTTCTCACCATCCTTCACGCCATAGGTCTCCACGAAACAGTTTTCTCCTGATTTGCCTCTCACCTCTGTGGCCGCTACTTTAGCAACTCTGCTTTCGACTCTTACTCACCTCTCTTCCTCTTAGAGTTCCCCAAGGCTCTGACCTTGGCCGTCTGCTCTTATCTCTATACACCACCTCTCTCAGTGAACTTATTCAATCATTTGGCTTTCAATACCACTACTATGCTGATGACACGCAAATCTATTTTTTCTCCCCTAACCTCTCTCCTGCCTTCCTAACCGGGATATCTAGCTGTATCTCTGCTGTAACTACCTGGATGTCACAGTGATTCCTCAAACTTAATATCTCCAAATCCAAGTTCATCATCTTTCCTCCTGCCAATGTTGCTATCTCTCCTGAATATACCCATTTTGGTTAACAACATAATTCTCTTTCCTGTCACCCAAGCCTACTGCACTGGAGTGACCCATGACTCTGCCGTCAGCGTTGCCCCTCATATGCAGTCCCTCTCCAAATACTGCTGCTTCCTCCCCCATAACATCACGAAAATCCGTTGCTACCTCTCTCAGAATGCAACCTAAATCCTGGTCCGTTCACTCATCATTTCTCATCTCGACTATTGCAACCTTCTTCTCACTGGTATTTCTGTCTCTCACTTTTATGACCTTCAGTCCATCCAGAATGCTATGGCTCTGCTGTTTTCATCTCCCGTGACTCCTCTTCCGCTATTCCTCAGCGTAAATCCCTTCATTTGTGCCCTTCCTGTTTCAGATTTCAGTTCAAGCTCCTTACAATCACTTACAAAGCCCTTACCAACACTTCTTCCCATTACATCTCTGACTTTGTTTCGAAGTACATACCAACCCGGCCACTCCGCTCTGCCTCTGACCTCCGACTCAATTAACCCCTCATTTCCTCCTTCCATGCTCGCCTCCAAACCTTCTGCCGTGCTGCCCCCATTCTTTGGAAACTCCCTACCCCATCTCACTCAACTCTCCCCCAACCTTCAGTCCCTCAAAAGCTCACTCATTATCAACATCATCATCAACATTTATTTATATAGCGCCAGCAAATTCCGTAGCGCTTTACAATTGGGAACAAACATTAATAAGACAATACTGGGTAATACATACAGACAGAGAGGTAAGAGAACCCTCCTCGAAAGCTTACAATCTATAGGACTAACTTTTTCATGCTCACCTATCCTACCACCTCCTATTCCTTCACCTGCCATCTTCATTTTCTCCCATTTGGTCCTACTGTCTCTCTCCACCCCTCTTTCTAGAATGCAAACTCTCACGGGCAGGGTCCTCTCTATCTATTGTCCAACGACTGTCTACTGTCTGACTCCCTGGTATATCCTGTCATGTCTTTTGCGGTACTCTGTGTGAGTTCCCATAGCATTGCTCACACTCATCTGTGCTACTTATGTGTATTAACTCATCTGTTTGTTACTTGCATCCGTAATCGGCGCTGTTGAATCTGTGACGCCTTATAAATAAATAATAATAATAATAATAATAATTATCAATTCTCCTTTAGGAATTCTGTGCTTTTCTTGTACATGGATCAGTTTGCTTAGCTCACTCCTAACCTTTAATTTACAGCCTGTGACTAGTGATTAGTTAAATAAAGTATTAATCTATTTCTTCATATAAAAGACAAGTTGGTGCTATGTTGAACTTGAGGAATTAATTAAAACAAATATATTTATGATAATTACTTAAACAACATAATTAATGCTTACTAAAATAACCAGTTCTATAGAAACCAAATTATTTATTTTGATTTTAACAGTGTTGCCCTTTTGTTAAAGACTTATTAATGTATATGGATTAGACAATAATTTTTTTTGAGAATTCTAATTCATTAATTAAGCAAGATAGATGCTTAAAACACAAATAATTAAATACTCTGCAATAGTTTTGTTGATAATGGTCTAATCAAGCAATTTTAATTATTGTAAATCTACTTAATTCTAAATCTACTTAATTGGGCCTGCAGACCCACTGTAGCGCAGTATTCTGTATATTTAAACAATATTTTATTATGGGTTAGTTATCTTTGAAATTGTATCTACTTTTTTTGCTACTGAATTAGAGGACAGATTTAATTATGATACATTGTATAGATAGTTTGTTATTATATCTTAATGTTGATATTTAATATAGAATTATATTATATATATTTATTTTACAACATGTAAAAAACTGCAAATCATAGTTCTATTTAATTTTGTACAAAGTATTACACATATTTATTGTCTTCTATTCGGAAGTAGGTTCAGAATAAATTTAAGGAAAAAACGACTTCACATAAAGGGTAGTAGATAAGTGGGATAGCTTCCCGTCAGAGGTTGTAGAGGCTAATACTATAGAGCATTTTAAACATGCTTGGGATAGACATAAAAATATCCTCATAAAGAATAGATGATCAAATAGGGTTTAAGGTACCATAGGTTAATAGACTAGAGGTGTCAAGCGGTTCTTATCTGCAGTCAAATTCTATGTTCCTATGTAAGAGAAACAGTACTGCATTACTTTTTATCAACTGTTAAAACATTTTTGTTTATATGGTAAAGTCATTCATTAAATGTTTCTGCAGAGTCACTTTAGAAAATAAAGGACTGTATTACTTCTGGGGTATTATATTTTCAACAGTCTTTTATTTATATAATTTCCAAAAAGATTTTGTATGCAATCACCCCCCCCCCCCCCACAAACACACCCTTGTATTTAAATTACAGCAAAAAGTTCTTAGCTCCTGACAATGCAAATAAATAAAATAATATGGCACCACTCAATGTTGTGGTCATCATGGCCGCTCCAAGACAGTAATGGCTAGTATTGTCAAAGTGATACAAATCAGTGCAATTTACTCACTCATCACTTTTACATGTGTCTTACACATGTTACTGTGTTTGTTGTCTGCTTCCTAGAGTGAGATAATATTGTATCTGTTTAGTTCATTCATAAGTAAATAACTTGGAAACTCTAAAATTCCCTGCCCAGGGTTATTCCTTCTAGGTCAGTGGTTCCCAACTTTTTTTGCACTCTCTACAATGAGAATGACACAAGTATTGGTTTTCACAAAGTTTGCTGCTTCAGTGTTTACACACCTTTTTGTCAGATTTTGTATTGGTATATTGAGAAAAGATTACAAGCATTTCATAAGTGTCAAAGACGTTTATTGACAATTACATTAAGTTTATGAAAAGAGTCAATATTTGCAGTATTGACCCTTCTTTTTGAAGACCTCTGCAATTCGCCCTGGCATGCTGTCAATCAACTTCCGGGCCACATACTGACTGACGGCTGCCCATTCTTGCATAATCAATGCTTGGAGTTTGTAAGAATTTGTGTATTTTTGTTTGTCCACCCACCTCTTGAGGATTGACCACAAGTTCTCGATGAGATTAAGGTCTGGGGAGTTTCCTGGCCATGGACCCAAAATTGTGATGTTTTTATCCCCGAGCCACTTAGTTATCACTTTTGCCTTATGGCAAAGTGTTCCATCATGCTGGAAAAGGCATTGTTCGAAAATCAACTGTTCTTGGATGGTTGGGAGAAGTTGTTCTTGGAGGATGTTTTGGTACGATTCTTTATTCATGGCTGTGTTCCTAGTCAAAATTATGAGTGAGCCACTCCCTTGACTGAGAAACAACCCCACACATGAATATTCTCAGGATGCTTTACTGTTGGCAAGACACAGGACTAATGGTAGTGCTCACCTTTCCTTCTCCAGAGAAGCATTTTTCCAGATGCCCTAAACGATCTGAAAGGGGATTCATCGGTGAAAATGACTTTACCTCAGTCCTCAGCAGTCCAATCCCTGTACCTTTTGCAGAATATCAGTCTGTTTCAGATTTTTTTCCTGGAGAGAAGTAGCTTCTTTGCTGGCCTTCTTGACAGCAGGCCATCCTCCAAAAGTCTTCGCCTTACTGTGCGTGGAGATGCACTCACATCTGCCTGCTGCCATTCCTGAGCAAGCTTTGCACTGGCGGTGCTTCGATCCTGAAACTGAATCAACTTTAAGAGAAGGTCCTGGTGCTTACTGGACATTCTTGGGCACCCTGAAGCCTTCTTCACAACTATTGAACCTCTCTCCTTGAAGTTCTTGATGATCCGATAAATGGTTGATTTAGGTGCAATCTTACTAGCAGCAATATCCTTGCCTCTAAAGCCCTTTTTGTGCAAAGCAATGATGACTGCACATGGTTCCTTGTAGCTAACCATGGTTAACAGAGGAAGAGCAATGATTTCAAGCACCACCCTCCTTTTAAAGCTTCCAGTCTGTTATTCTAACTCAATCAACATGACAATGTGATCTCCAGCCTTGTCCTCGTCAACACTCACACCTGTGTTATCAAGAGAATCACTGACCTGATGTCAGCTGGTCATTTTGTGGCAGGGCTGAAATGCAGTGGAAATGTTGTTTTTGGGATAAAGTTCATTGTCATGTAAAAGAGGGACTTTGAAATTAATTGCAATTCATCTGATCACTCTTCATGACATTCTGGAGTATATGCTAATTGCCATAAAAAAACCTGAGGCAGCAGACTTTGTGAATAATAATATTTGTGTCATTCTCAAAACTTTTGGCCATGACTGTACATATTTTTTCAGTTTTTCACCCAAAATAATACACAGTGGTTTTGGTTGCCCTTTGCACTTTGGTTGCCCTTGATGCCTAATATAATGTATGTAAAACAAATTTTGATATAATCATGATCATATTTTATTTTCTTGCATTTTGAAAGATTATCTCTTTGTTGGTCATAAAGATGTATTGTTGGAGTTGGCAATTCAGCACATGGCTGATCAGAATTAGAAGCTGATGCTGCTTTATTTTGTGTGTGTGTTTCAAGGCCAACATTTTAACTTCCCTTGTTTAACCAACGATCCATTGTTGATTCTAGCCAGAGAGAGGCGGTTAGCTGTCTTTGTTTATACTTTTTATTAACTAGGTTTTATTCTTGTTGGAAAGTGTGCCTTTTTCCAGTTAGTGAAGGCATGCACTTCAGGAGGAGGCAGGGATCTGCAGCCCTCCAGCCAAGAGCGTTTTAAAAAACGAGTGTGCAGAAACCTGTGTCCTGCATTAGTCCTTGGGCCCCCACCCCTGTGCAAAGAGCAAATAAAGGTGCACACATATTCAAGCTAAGAAAAAAGCTACCTAGCCGACTGAAATTGCTGCAAAGAAAAATAGACTACAATGTCACTACAGTTAAGTTTTCTCCAGATACTGTAGAACTACAAGTACCTTGCGAGCTACAGATAATCTGTGGCAACCTCGAGTTCTCTAGATGGTGACAGGCCATTCTAATAATTCAAACTCCTCCCTCCCTGGCTCCCTGACCAGACTTGATATGTCACCTGACAAGAGATACATCACAAATAGATCCAAGTAGCTCGTAGGGGATCCTGAGTCCTTGGTTGGGAATCACTGTTCTAGGTGATAAACATGCCTCAGGCAGCACAATTGTAGGAGCGTCAGAGGGAAGACTTTCAATTAACTTCTCTGCCCTTTAATATCTCACCGTTTCCAGTCACTACAGGAAGAAGTGCATGGTGATATGCATCTACATTCTGTAGTCTAGGGGAGGATCACATTGACTAATAGGAGAAGTACAGGAGATACAAGGGAGGGAGGTGAGCTCCTTTTCCTCCTCCGTATCTCGTTTGGATCCACTGTAGTGACCCTGCTTCAATACAATATCTGCAAGAGGAGTCACACTATAATAATATATCACAGTGTGCTTCCTCCTGTTGTACTTGTAAGTGGCAGCAGTCAGTGCTGGTTATAAGGCAATGGAAAGGGAGTGGGAGGCTGAAATGGAGTCCAAATATTACCTAGTATTGTTTTATGTGCTGTCCATTCAGCCTTTATAATGCTATCTATGTTGTGTGGTTTATAAACCAGCCCTTTGTAACATGTCAGCCTCCATACCTTAGAGGTGAGTGCATTTGATTTTAACTGCATTTTCAGTGTTTGAAGCATGGATGTTAGTGTAGGACATGATGATATTTTGACTCTTGGCGTTGGTTGCAAGCTAAAATGTTTTGATCAAACATACAGATTGGGATAATTGGTGATAACAAACGTGTTTTTTGCTTGTATCCATATAGGGCAATTACAATTGCCATGCAGACTTATTTCTTTTCTATTTTTACTGAAATTGTGTGTCTCAGATGGAATAGCAGATTGGGTGTCCCTTTTCATATTTATTACAAACTATCTATATAGTTTCCTTGGTTCCTAGCACACATTCTGCATTGTCGTCAGCTACTCAGTTGTCTTAAACCAGCCTATATACTTTCACAATACTTTCACTTTCACTATCAACCTCATCATCATCACCATTTATTTATATAGCGTCACTGATTCCGCAACACTGTACAGAGAACTCATTCACATCAGTCCCTGTCTCATTGGAGCTTGCAGTCTAAATTCCCTAACATACACACACAGGCAGACAGAGAGACTAGGGTCAATTTTGATAGCAGACAATTAACCTACTAGTATGTTTTTGGAGTGTGGGAGGAAACCAGAGCACCCGGAGGAAACCCACACAAACACAGGGAGAACATGCAAACTCCACACACATAAGGCCATGGTCAGGAATTGAACTCATGACCCCAGTGCTGTGAGGCAGAAGTGCTAACTACTTAGCCACCATGCTGCTCTCACTATAACAATTTCTATCCACTCTTATATCTGCATCATTGTTTATATATGGTTAGACCAACCTGTAGGGAATTATAACATAAGCATATTCACAGGGCTAAAACCAACTTGTAACTGATCAACTGATTTAATTGTATGCCAATCATAACGCTAGAACATTCAGAACACAAATGGTAACGGCAAAACACACTCCAACAAATTATATGGGAACTGTGAGCCTCAATATGAAATACATATTATACAAATAATCTTATTTTCAACACCGTATTACATACAAATTATGAAAAACAGCATTATATCAAAATAGCTTGCAAGAAAACATTGATAATTTGTGTCCCCTTTAAATATCAATAATGGAAACTGTCTCCAAATTTCATAAGATATACCAGTTCTTAGACATTTATATGATTAAAAAAAACAGTCACAGCTGTGCGACAGTCCAAAACTGATTTCTCAAAAAGTTATTGTCAGACATTCAAACAAACAGACAGTGCCTACAGCATGCTCTGCATTCCCCTTCATTATAAAAATCTAAAGGACCTTCCACTATTCATCTACAATTCAGGTTTGGGATTTTATTTCTCAACTCTGGCATGACTTTAATGTCATACAATAACTCTCAGCTTGAAATAAATGTATTACCTTTCTGCTAGATTCCCTGCGGTTGTGATTTGTGCATGGGTTTAAATTATTGATTTAGTTCAAACAGAAATTTCATGCTTAAAAAAAATAATGAATGGCCTAACGATTTAGAGTTGAATAATTATTTGTAATCCTTCCAGCTGTAAATTAGTACAACAAAATGTAAAACGTAAATGGCATTTTATTTGTTTAGTAATTTTTTTAGGAACGTATCAAGTAATATTTCACTAAACTTTTTGCAAAAATAATACAATGTTAAACTTTAGTTTACAGTTTACAGATTTTGCCACTTATTTTACATATTTCTGGATAAACAAAAATTCTTTACAAATAATGTTATGGACATATAGTTATGTTTTAGTGGGGAATGAAATGCACATCAATTTATAGATGAATTGGTGTGATTTTGTGGCATGCCAAGCTATATATATCTTCTGGAGATTGCCACAATATCCTGCTTAAATATTGATAGCTAAGTGGAATTAGTGTGTAAAGTTTAGGATGCCAAACATATCACTATAAAACACAAAGTTCATCATCCTCATCATCATCATCATCATCACCACTGCCACCATCATCACCACCACCATCATCATCACCATCATCATCATCATCACCACCATCATCACCACAACCACCACCATCATCATCATCACCACCGCCACCATCATCATCACCACCACCGCCACCATCATCATCACCACCACCATCACCATCATCACCACCACCACAACCACTTCCAACATCATCATCACCACCACCACCATCATCACCACCGCCACCATCATCATCATCACCACCACCATCATCACCACAACCACTTCCAACATCATCATCACCACCACCACCATCATCATCATCACCACCGCCACCATCATCATCATCGCCACCACCACCATCACCACTGTCATCATGACCACCACCGTCATCATCACCACCACCGTCAGTCATCATCATCACCACCATAATTTTTCCACAGAGATTTTCTTCAAAAAAAATAAAAAAACATTCAACCTTGAAACCACAAAAAAACTTGCACTCCTCCTCTTCATGCCTCCCGGTTAGTGTGTTGTTCGTTTTTGTCATCACCACCACCACTGTCATGATCATCATCATCACCACCACTGCCATCATCATTGTCATCACCACCACCACCATCATCATCACCACCACCACCATCATCATCATCACCACCACCACCGTCATTATCCTCACCACCACCACCACCACCGTCATTATGATCATCATCATCACCACCATCATCACTACCACCACCACCATCATCATCATCATCACCACCACCACCATCATCATCACCCCCATCATCATCACCACCACCGTCATCATCATCACCACCACCACCATCATCATCGTCACCACCATCATCACCACCACCGTCATCATCATCATCACCACCAACATCATCATCATCCATTTATTTATAGGGAGCCACAGAATCCATAGCACTAGAAAATCATTACAGATATGACATATATGAATACGGTAAGCATGTACAGAAACATGAAAGCAGTTCTTTAACAACAGATACATGAAAATATTTCAGATAGGGCCATGAATTCTGTGCGTATGAGTAGTCAAACAGCATAGAACTCCCACATAATTCGGCAACAGGCATCAACAGAAACATATGAGATAGATGGACAATGGACAAACATAAGGTAGAGAGGACCCTGTCTCTCAGAGCTTACATTCTTACTTACTTGTTTCTGTATTGCACCAACTAGTTGGACTTCGCTCAGAAATCGCAATGTAACAAAAAGGTTCAAACACACAAAAGTAAAAATGTATTAAGATAGTTCTGATGTCCCCTCACTCTCATAATTAAATAATGAAGTACGTTTAATTGAGGAAGGGAGTGGTTCTATAGGAAGTAGGTTGTACTTTATGTGACGATTTTACTTTTTGACCATGGACATTTTATGGTTTATCTCCAAACCCACAAGCCTATGTGAAAATTAATTTCTTTGCATTTTCAAAGAGTGTAAAGTGGGTGTACACCTTGAATTGTGCTAAGCGGATAAGTAGCCACGCTTACACAAATAAAGAACCATTGATGGGCCACAGTTTTTATATGCTTTACAAAGAGACGACATATAGATTGACAACCGTGTTAGAAACATGGTGCTGGGATCAGTATGTTACACTCACAAACTGTACACTGGGCCTCATGCTGTGTTTGATGAGCGCCTGTTTGCGTAGTGCAAGAGGAGAAAATTTGCACTGTGCATGCCCATAAAGAGAGTGCACGTACTTGTGCTCATACCGAGATGCATGCATCTGACACTTGCACCTCATTAAGCCTGGAGAGGAGGAACAGGGAGAGGAAGGAGCAGTTTAATGGAAGCTGAGTACACGCTATGATGATGACAGTCGCCAGCACATACTACCCACTTCTAATTCTTCTAAGTGCTTTCTTCATTGATCTTCATGCATGTTGTATTGTGTTGTATTTTATCAAATGTTGTAATATGTTGTATTTTATCAAACCTAATAGCAAATGAGCTTCATTCTATAAAAACAAATGTTTAAAAAGCTTTTCTTGTGCTTAGGACTTGGTTGTGTGGATGTGTATGTGTGGGTATGTACGCCTGATGTTAACTTGGTACATATGCTACAGGGGTAGAACTGGACACATCTTGTGATAAGTACCACTCAGCATATGAGTGCAAAAAGGTAGATTTACTAAGTGTGAATTACGCTCAACTTGCGTCCAGCCCTGCATCAGGCAACCTGTATGCTAGTGAGAGATGATATTGTAAAGTTCAGCACACGGACTACATGATGTTATGTGCTATTTAAATTAATACTATTCCATCTGTAAAAGAGTCAAAAGGATTACTGCTACCTCCAAATTGTCCCAATTTAGGAATTTAGGAGGATTAGTCCTGATTCTAGTGGACTGTCCCACCAGTTGTCTTGACCACCAGAATGTTGGGAGGTACTCCCACTCACCACCACTCTGCCCAGCAGAGTAGCAGTGAATGGGTGAAGCACACATGCTTTGAGTTGCATGGCAATGTAATGTTGTATTTAGGGAAGGTGATAGGCGTTGGGGTGGCCTACCACTGCAGAAGGGTCATGCATGTCCTTGGGGGATGCGGCACACCTCAAACATGGCGCAACCAAGGACCAACATGGAGCGACTATGCCCCTTTTCTGAGTAGACATGGCCATGCCACGATTCCGAAATATTGAATGTGTAGAAGAATGCTTTATAGAGAATGTGAATTAATTGCCCTTACTATTAGCTCTCTGACTGTGGTTAAACTATTGAATGACCTCTATATTACGTATATATTACGTATACATCCTATAATGAAGCAGTGTAAAATCTATTATTAATGCTAAGGTTTGTGAAACATTCTAAAACAATAATTGCAGTAGCTCAATATTTAGAACATTAATTAGAATCAAGTACTTTGTTCCAGGCATAATATCCTGAACTTGGTTGCATAAGCTTACAAAACAAATATTATCCAAAATATAATTCAAACTCAGGTGGCTGCTGCAATAGGATTTCACATAATCCTTAATATTTATACAAACACGTGGATTTGTGCCTTCTCACATTTAATAGATTCAGTATTATTCCATGAGATGACCTGTTTCCTCTATTTAATATGTTTAAAATAACTTTTAAAACTTGGGAATAAAAGTTATTATATGTTGTAGCTAAAAGGTAATTAGCACAGGGATAAGAAAATTAAACATATACGCCATATATTACAATATGAAAAATACAAGATAAACCAAAGGAAATAAAATTGAATAGTTCATTTTTCAGGCAGTCGCCAAATTCTTTAGACATTTACACAATAAAAGAAGCATTAAATAACTTCTGTTTCTGATTTGTTATTGATAGTTTGTAATTCTATCCAATATTACAATTTAAAAATTACATTGTCATTTATATTTTACACCCTTAAGTGATTCCTTTTCAGTTGTAACTCTAATTATTTGCATTTGCCTACAATTTACATTTTGTCATATAGACAATTTTATAATTAAATAACTGTAATAGTGTTTAATATTTTATTATACATATATGCATTGTGCACATTTTAGGGCATAGCCATTGTGTGAAATATATTTTTCATTCAATTAATAACCTGCTTCAGATTTGTTATTTTAATCACTTCAGTTCGCTGAAATAAATGGACAATTGAATTGACGATTAAGTGGTTGATATTATAACCCTCAAAGCATAATTCATAATTATAATTCGTATGCATATTTCATATATTGTAGAAGGCCTACTGCAGAGAAATGAACAGGGCACTGAATCAGGTGCATTAATGTAAAGTCTTTCCTGTTCTACGAGTGCAAAAGGATTCAGTATTTGCTGACTCATTTTGTATGGAAAATATGTTTTCTTTTCTTTTTTATGCAGTTGGATCTTGACAATAATAAATTACATAGTGAAACAGTAAAACGCAATTGCATACAAATGGTAATTTAGAAATGGAAAAAAAGTCAGAGACACAGAGCATATGTGATTTCTTCCACTTTAGGACATCTTGGCCTATTTTTCTGCATTTTGATTGGATGAAACAACTTGACTTTTGTACAGCCTATGAGAGGGCAATTTGCTTATACAATATCTGGAACCGGTTCCGTGTCTCAGTCCTTGGTAGACTAGTAGTCTATATTGTTTATGGTTCCTAAGCTGAAGCCTATGTGGTTCGGCTGCTAAGCTGAGAGCTGAGCACTGCGAGCATCCAGGAGCTACAACCCTCAGAATCCTGCATGTGCTGGTGCTGGCAGTGGCTGAGAGTTGCAAATGTGTGGAGCGAGTAGAACCCTTTATCAACTATGTGTCCTGTTTCCACAGTATGACTGAGCTGTATGTGCTTCTGCATATGACAGTTGTGGAGCGAGTTGGACCCTGTTTTAACGGTGCATTTGCAAACTGCTAGGTGAAAGCATGAGGGTGAACTACTTTTTAAAAATTTTGGTTGGAAGGTTCCCCCCAGTTCTTAAGTGTGCCAAGGGAGGGGGCATGGGCAGCCTGTGGGGGTAAGATGAAGTAGAGATAAAAAACAATAGCTGTTCTCTGAAAAACATCAGCTGAAAGACAATACATTTTCACTTAAATGTAGACTAATAATTTGGTTCTGCGACCCCACCAAGCTGACTTTCGAGACAGGGTAAGATTGGAGAGGATGTGGAGGAGTGAAGGTTGGAGGGAGGAGGTTAGTAAGATGGAAGGTAGAAACACGGCAGGTGGATGTACAGGACATTGAGAGAGGTGAGAGACAGAAGAAAGCAATGGAGAGGGGGCAGAAAAGAGCAAGAGAGAGAAAGTAAGAGAGGATAGGTAGCAAAATTAGGAAGTCTAAAGGACAAGGCTGTTGGTGGACTATGTTTAGCAACCTGTACTACTGTACTAATATTACCTTTAATTTTGAGAATGAAAAATTACCTTGGCATACCCATATAACTTATCCAAAGTTCCCCGAGGTGGCATGCACTTTCTCCAAAATTCTACCACATGCCACTCAGATCTCACACGTGCTCCAAAATAGCCAAATATGCCATCAGATTACCACTTGCCATAAAATGCATTCAAATGCATTCAGACTCCCAAAAGCTCTCAGATCATGCACCAAAACTCCCCCACATGCCCCAAAATGTCCCTCAGACCTTTTAATGTGCACCTAAGACCACCGCACATGCCACCCAATCCTTCCCACTTACCATCTAGACCTCCCCACATGCCCCTTGCATGCCCATTAGACCTTCCCACATGCCACCAGACCTCCCCAAATGCCATAAGATCTCCCCACATGCCCCTAAGAACAGGGCCATCTTTTCCATTGGGCACGATGGGCAGGTGCCCAGGGGCCCCACGGGCAAGGGGGCCCCATAGGCAGGGCTCTTAATTAGAATAAATAATCCTGCAAAAAAAAAAAACCTGCAAAAAAAACCTTCAAGTGTCACTGAGCAAGTACATCTATCTATCTCTATCTCTATATATCTATATCTGTATCTCTATACATCTTTATCTCTATATATATATATATATATATATATATATGCACACATATATATATATATACGGGCCCCGGTGCACTGCTTTGCCCGGGGGGCCATAATGTTGTTAAGATGGCCCTGCCTAAGAACACTTTACATGCCTTTAGACCTCCCTACATGCCCATTACATGCCCCTCAGACCTCTCCTCGTGCCCTTTACATTTCTTTCAGACCACTCCACATGCCCCTTAGACCTCCTCACATTCTCCCTAGACTTCCCTTCCATGATCATTAGAACTCCCCACATGCCATCAGACCACCCCACATCATCACATGATCTTTACATGCCCATATGACCCCTAGACCTCCCCACATATAAATTACATACACATCAGACCTCCCTAGATACCATCAGACCATCTGCTAACACTTACACATGGATACTCACTGTTACTGACTGTCCTGGTGAGATGACTAGACCTGATGCAGCCACAGCCAGCAGTAATGCTCCTTCCTTCTTCCCGCTCTATGCACAGTGAGTGTTTGGTGGTGGGAAGGTGTGTGACCATCACACAAGCTCCAATGATCACTGACACTAGTGTGAGCGGGGTGGGATGTGGATGGACTCTCTCCTGTCTGGGCTAGTGATTCCTTTCCACCAGAATCAGAAGCAGTTTGCTTCGTGGCCAGAATCATTGACAGCCCTACTAGTCAATGTGGGCCAAGTACACCTGTACACCCCGTACATCCCTGATGGCGGCCCTGGTTATGGGTGTGTGTGAGGATTTGGTGAGTTGGGTACTATGTGTATGTGGGAAACTTTTGGGATGCTACAGCTACGTGAAGTTTGAGAGGAGTCACTCTTAGTTCTACCAGTGAAAGACCTAGAAAATCTTTGAGTGGAAGTTGTGTTCTGTCTGTGCAGACTTGAATGATGATTGGTATTTTGTATTAAAATAACCCAGCTTCTAAAGTACTTGCAAGTTGACTATATGAACTTTGTTGGACTAAGGTGCATTTGATACCACAGTTTCTCTGCATTATTTTGATAGCAGCTTGACATCAATACTGACCTATTAGGAAATCCTACTTCTTCTGTTAGATAACTCTTAGGGGTAGATTTATCAAGCCTTCTAAAAGGAACAATGGAGCTGTTACCCTTAGCAACCAATCATATTCCAGATATAATTTATCTAGTACATTCTAGAAGATGATAGCTAGAATCTGAATGGTTGCTATAGGCAACACCTCCACATTTCCTTTTTAGAAGGTTTGATAAATCTACCCCCTAGTTTGTGACTTCCTGCTTTTTTCCATTCCTCTCCTCACATCATGGCACTGCTCCTTTGACATGCAGACCTGTCTTCACTAACAATCACACAAGTGGACAGGTCACTGCTAGCCCAAAACCCACACAAATCTGCTGCTGCTATTAAGATGATCTCATTGGCTACCGGTTGTTCTGTCGCCATCCACTTCTCAGCTGAGGACACTTCAGATCAACAAGAGTTGAGGATTAAATACAATGTGGTGTTCAGACCATAACTAAATGCATCTTAAAATTATATCATGATAACCAAACCCCTTTATTCCCAAGTAGTCTTATTGTCATTTGCAAAAGGCCACATAAGTTTTGTCCAGTTCTCCTCTAAGAAACTTAGTGAAACATTGATTTTCAGACACAGTGATTCATTTAACAATGTCAGACAGATAAAATAGATACAACTAAGTATGTGTTACTTAATAGCACTTTGGCAGATTGCCTTTTCTTCCCAATACATATTTCATTTCATTTCATTTTTATTTTGCTCATTTGCAGATTTGTGATCATGAAATAAATCTGCTTTATATATTTGATTTATTGAAAAAAGAATGCTTGGGGGATAGGGTTACATATATTCTACCCAAGTTATGCACAGTACAAAACTGTATATTGTTCGTGAATTTTAAATAATATGTACCATTTGCCCTCACTTTTTTAAAATAAAAAAAAGAAAGTGTCATTTATGAGCTTCACATGATACAGGCCTGGACTGTTTATTACTTGTTCAAATGCACCTAATGTCCACCAAGTGCATTTCAAGGTGTGTGTCTACTTCCCAGGTTCTAGAATACCTGGCTAGGTTCCTGAGTACTCTATAAATGCAGATGGTGATTCATTTTATATGTAATGTGTAGACCCTATTTACTTCTCCAAATTTTCCCTATGTTTAAATGAATAAATAAGGTTCACACTTATTCTTCTATCTTGTGGATTATACCTCTCTTGCAACCTCTCTGTGTCAGCTGATCTCTTTCCTTCTCTAGGTGTGCAGCACAATTCACAAGTACCTGGGATTTTGTTACTTAACTTCACTACCTCTCAGTAGTGTCGGAATTGGCACACTATCAGTACCTGCATGGCTGCTAGTGCTTTCTGCACACGCACTTTTCATACCATGCTGATAAAGATGTCATTTGTAGTGCACTGGATAATTTACAGTATGCCTATTTCATGCACAGAAAAAAAGTTCCCACAGAAGCATAATGTTTGGCACGTGGTGCTTTCACCTGTGTTTTGACTTCCATAGTTTTGAAAGTGTAAAATAGGTCTCTGATGTCACCAAAGTTTTCTTAGTCCACATAACCCAGAACTAGTTTTTAACAATAGCTTGAATTACACATTGCAATCTATTGAAATACATGCAATATAATATATACAACTTTGGAGGCGCACGTCCAGGAAATCCCACTGCCCATTGGTAGTCAATGTCCAGTGACACACCCAAGTCCTGGAGCACAGAGGACATGAATGCAGCTGAAGAAGTTGAAAAAATCCAACATTTAGTCCATACTAAGGCAAAGATATGTTGCATGCTGTAGCTGCATGTGTCTATTGAGGAAGATTGTGAATATAGGTCATCCAAAACATTACTGGATGTTCAGCACCAGCTTCTTTATGGATGCCAAGTACAGTAGAACATTTAAAGGAACTGATTCCAAATACTAATGTTAAGATAAATTTAGAAGTCTAAATTATAGAAAATTATAACTGCATACAGATTAAATCCAGTACTGTTTTAATAAAGGGGCAAGTATCCCAATTGTGCTGGACCCACCAGACAGTGCCGTAACTAGACATTTTGGTGCCCTGGGCGAGACAGGGCACCGGTGCCCCCCCCCATCTAAGTGGGAGTGGCATTTGACAAGTGGGTGTGGCCAACCTAATGTGTGGGTGTGGCTAGCACTTTACAGAGAGAGAGAGACTATCATTACTGGGCGGCACAGTGGTTAGCATTGCAGAATAACAGCAATTCTACTGTAAATTTGGCCAATGTTTGCTGCTAAAGGGACAAACTTTTTCAAGATCTGGAATTGTCTCTGTAAATTAGGGATAGTACTTTGAACCTAGGTAAGTTAGTGCAGCAAATTTTAAAGGATAGTCAACTTTTGGGGAAGTCACAACATTCACCTCTCTTTAACTAGTGCTTTTGGCATCAAATCAAATGTTAGCTTTAGTTTAGTAAGTTAGACATTCAGGCAGCCTAAAACCTCTCCATGTGGTACTAGCCGAGCAAAGAACTAACATGTACACAATGAGCAGATTGACTTTTATGTGATTATGGGGGAAATCAAGCTCATTTTGGGGTCACACACATGACTATATCAGGGCATATTGCAGTTATTGCTGCTATTTTAACCAACCAACCTAAGCTACGTGACTTGCTCCACAGCAGTTGTGATGTTTTACGGCACACTTCTGCTTATCTGGGCTCTATATATTTTGGTCAAATCAAAAGTGAATCTAGAAACTGAGACCAATTGCCATTTTGTTAAAATTAACTATGCCATCAAAAAGATACTGAAATAATCCTGTAGGTGTCATATATAAAATTTGCCAAAAGTATACCTGGAATAGCTTGGTGCTTCTGCCCGCAGTGGAACAAGCAGGAGGTTCGGCATTCAAATGCCGGACTTCCTGTCAGTGGAACGCATGTGCTTTCGGTGGAACGCACATGTGTTCCACTGCGGGCAGAAGCGCCAAGCTATTCCAGGTATTGAGGAATCAATTGTTGCTTGGGTATCGGGCGGCTGCGCCCCCTTGGGCTTCCGCCCGGGGCGGTTGCGCCGGCCGCACTGCCGTCGTTACGGCTCTGCCACCAGAACATGAGGACAACCATGAGAATTTCTACAAACTTTGGCAAGAGAGGCTCTAAAGAATACTAGCTGACAATAACTTTGTATGAGCACAGAGTCCCAGGTATTGTCTCCAAATAAAATCCCAGGAAGCATAAAAAGGTGCATTAATGCACATGGGGCAATCATGCTACAACCATTTTATAAGTTACTAGTCAGACTACATTCAGGCTCACTGTAAGAAGTAACCAGTTATCGAAAGTACTAGAGAGGGTTCCGAGGCATGCAGCCTTAATACTAAAGGGAATTGAAAGGTTAATGTATAAAACAACAATTGTTTACAATGGTACAAAGGTGCCTTAGAGGTGGCCTAATTAATATCTTTACCTATGTTCAAGGTCAATACAAAGATCTGTCTAATAAACTAAATAAATACCAAGAAGAATACAAAGAAAGTGTTAAAGCTGTGGAAATCCTTATTCCATGAGGTGGTAATGGAAAAATCACTGAACAGGGGGTAAGGGTGATTAATTTAGAGAATGTAGCAATTTACCATTTTGGGGGTTAGGAAGGAAATGTTTCCCATGCAACCCTATAAATGTAATTGTCTCACTGGGTTTTATTTTACTTACTCTGGCTCAACACAATTAGGAATAATGAAAGGTTCTACTTTGTGGACGTGTGCCTTTTAACCTTTCTATGTAACTTTTGGAATACAGTTTCCACTTTTGTTTTACAAAGGGTGTGGGTGCCTACTAATCTAATCTTTATGAACGATCCATTAATAACTTAAAGCAGTCCTGATCTAATCACAGAGGTTTTCACATTACTATTCCAGGTTAGAGGTAATGTAATAGAATAAGTAGTTGGAAACAATTTTTATTTCTATATATTTTTCTAAGAATATGATATTGCTGGGCCCCAAAGCAAAACTATGAAGAGGGCCCATTGATGCTGTTCCACTCTCCCGGACCAAGCTCAGCTCTCATAAAAGCAGAACAGGAATCTGATATCTGCATGAGTAGGTACGGCACATACTGTCAGGCGCTGTCCTGCTTCTGCTTCTAGACGGACGCCTGTCCCCTTGCCATGCTCTCGTCCCATTGAATAGTGAAGGGACATTCTCTGCTCCTGATCTGCACGCATGAGCAGAGCATTGCATTCAGTTGCAGAGCAACGAGACTTACTCCGGTTCTGATCCGCATGCATGCGCAGAGCATCACATTCTGTCGCATAGCGAGAAGATACACTCTTTTTCTGCTTAGTGGTTGATTGCGTTCCTACCACCAAAAACCGCAGCACCAATACTTCCCACTATTTCAAGATCACTCTGACACCATTAGGGTGCAGAGTATTTGGTCTTTTGCCTTGCTCCAGCGTTTGTTCCTGCTTCCTGCACCCGGCTTGTTCCTGACTATTCCTTTGGGTCCTGATTCTGGCTTGTGATTTCCTGGTTCTGACTCGACTTCCTGACCATACTCCTGCTTCTGATTTTGGCTGTAGACTGTCTCTCTGGTTTTGACCCGGTTCTGCCGACTATGCTTCATGATTGCACTGCTACATCCAGACTTCCTTTCAGTACTCTGCTACACCATCACCTCTGCCTCATTGGTCACCTCTACAGCTAAATGATACTGAGGGCCGTGACCTGCACGCCTCTTGCAGCAGAGTTCCATACTTCCGTGCGGGGGCCCCTGGTAAAAACCAGAGGCATGTTAGACTTTGCGTCTCAGTACTCAGTAGCACCAACTGCTGGTAGGTGTTACCATCTTCATCCTCGTGGTTGTGACACATGCATAGTGCAGACACACCTACGGCTTCACTGAGGATGGGCTTGACCTATGCTTACTCAGAAGAGGCCAACACTCAGCTTTCCTGAGCATGCTAGGTCGGGACATTGCTGGACCTCCCTAACCTTCAAGCTCTGTAGTGGTCGCACCCTCTTCAGTTGCGTTAGGTCTGCCACTATTTCCAAGGGAATTCCAGTGTCTGACATTCAAAGCTGGATCTCCACACCTCAGTGCTATAAGCAATCTACATAAGAAGAAAGGAAAGCACCAGGAATAAAGTCAAGAGCAATAGAAATAGTATCACTTCCAAGGTAAAATATAAGCCACTACTTATTGTAAACTAGAAGGGAAAGCAGTAAACACCATAACCATAAACTGAAACCCAGAAATGGATGTAAAGTATGCATTCCACCTGCAATCTCACAATGCCAGTCAAACGCATTTCACGTATTCATTTGCTTCATCAGTGGGTTATGAGTGTATTCATTCAGGACTTTGAGGTGCTGTGGTGCAACTTGCTGTGTCCAATTGATGATGTAGTGTTGTAAATGTTCTTTATTTACTTTGCATTCCTTTAGAAGGATGTGGTTGTCTGGATATGCTGTTCTTCTTTGGTATTCAGTGTTCTAATTCTTTGTCCGATGGTATAGTACTACAGTAGCTTAATGTAGATAGGAGATAAGTCACAGAGTGTGGTTTATGTTTTTGGTCTGCCATTTGTTATTTTTGGTGAAACAGGAGCTGATTTTCAATTTGTTTTGTTATTTCTTGCTACCAATGTTTATAGCTCTTTTGCTTTTATAGCTCTTTTGCTCATGTGGCTTTTTAGCCTTTATAGCTCTTTTGCCTTCATAGCTATTTTGCTTAGTATATCTCTTTTGTCTGTCAAACAAAATGCTCTTATTGCCTTTAATATTTTATTAATTGAATACATCATCTATTCATTAGGGTCTATAGCAAGCAAATTATTTTATGCCTGAAAATTAAGTTTCATATCCACCAGCACTATTTGATATGAAAAACAGACTTGATTATAAATTAAAACGTTACTTGTTTTAATTATTTAGAACTATTAAAGATGATACAGAGGACTTTAGGGGATTACAACAGCAATTTAACATAATGGATAACTACTGCTGCTCATAAAAATGTACAGTATATATACACTCTAGTGTATCCATTGCTCATCTCCGAGCATATTTAAAAAACTACACTACATTGTTTGAAGGAAAACAACAAATACAGGGCTCCTGTGTGACTTGGTTTTCCCAAGACAATCCCATTTTTCCACTAAAAATGCTTAACCTGGAATTCTTATTTTCTTAAATTCAGACTCCTAATACATCTTGATGGGCATGATTTGCTATAATGTGAACAAGAAGGGCCATGTATACACTAAGAAAACTTGAAGGTACAGAGGTGTCTTGGCTTACAGGTAAAAATCTCTGTGTCTGCCAATGATTTTGCACATTAAAATTGTAGCTCCATTAATCCATATAGTAAATCCATTAATCCATATAGTATTAGATTCTTTAATACAGCATTTATACTGGCTTTAAGTTCATAGAGAAGACATAGCAGAAGATGGGATGTTACCTACCTATTTGTATGGCCAAGGAGTTGCGTCGGGTTACCCCTGGCAACTGGAGGAAACAGTGTAAGAAGAAGGCAACAGGTGTATTAAGAAGAGTACCCCAGTGTGTAAATGGTGACTTATATGGAGCTTTACCATCACCTTTAGGATCTTCCTTTAATGTCATAAATTAAACTGAACATTGTTGTGTAGCTAAACCTCTGTTCTATTTTCACCTGGTTCTCTCCTATGCAGTATCCATCCATATCATGTTGGTGTCTATAAAGCTAGAGAAGACCTGTAACACCAGTAACTGGAAGCATCTAGGAGAAGCTGCCCTCAAAAACAAGGAATCTAACAGTCCCTTGGGACTCAAGGACAAAACATTTAACATTGTTAGACACTTAATGCCTGCCAGTCTGCACATTTCTGAGCTTTGCGTAGATCCTTGTCAGGAATACACCCCTCTGGCTACTTCCCGATTTAATATCTTATCCTATATTCACACAGTCAGACAATATATCACCTCTATTTTGTCAGGAAAACCTATCCTAACTACCTTTACCAACCACACACCACACATTGCGCCCTTTTGACTTGGAAGTGTCAACAGTATGAGGTTACACACAATCCCAGCTCTCAATCTTCTTCTTACCTATCGCACAGGTTTCAAATTTGCTGAATCGCCAGCATACAGCGCTCACACAACCACACCCACTTCGGTCTTGCCACCACCTACTGAATAAGGGCATAGGACCCCAATATCCTGTCCTACACTGGCACGCAATGAGAACTCTTTGTTACACACAGTTCATAAGGCACACACCAGCAATCAAAGGGTTAACCCTTAACCCCTCAAGGCTCTATGACACAAATGTACATGCAGGCACACACTAGGCTTGGTATACAAATGTATTCACAATTCACACCTCAGCAATGAAAGGTTTAGCATGGTCAAGCAATTTGTCTCTTCTACACAGGCAATGAATTTGTTTAGAGAAATAAAGACATGAACTATTACATTTTTAGATTTAATATACAAAATGTACAATGCTTGCATGTTATTAAAAACAACTAAGATGGCATGACATACATAACAAACAAAACAGTTTAAAATAGAGGTATTAAATTCAGAGTATAACTTACAAATAAGTGGTATATTCTAGCCAAGGAAATTGGCATGAAGATGGACAGCTTATCAATAATGATTGATTTCCCAAAAGACTGCCAATTTTCCACTTGACAACACAGGTTTTTTAAGCAAAATGAAATGGGACGGCCTTCACAGAGGCAATGTTGATGCTAATAGTGGGGCAGGAATTTCCCTTGGGTGTCACTATAGTTTGCTCACAAATATTCCAAAAGTTTGACCTTTGGTAACTATTCACATATATATCCCAGAGACAGAACTCCCCCTTCAATAAACCGGTCATAATCTCCCGCACATTCAAATGGAATTATAACAATATGACATACCTTTCCCAAAGACATGTGACTACAGCTGTTCCCTGATACCGATTGTACCTCTAATTCAAAGCTCTGGTATGATTTCTGTTCCTCAGTATGAAGTGGCACACAGATTTCCCAAAATATAAAATATAAAGACATTTTCTTTGAAGTTTATATTTCTCTCTATGCAGCATAGAGAGCCTTCAAAATGCTGATTTTGTCTGCAAGGATGTCAAGCTATGAACAGCTCCAAAATGTCTATTCAAGTGTCAAAAAACTAACTTGTGTCAGGATATAGCTCACCCCAGGGGCCTTTGAAGCTGCCACAGGTGACGCTGCTATCTTCTAACACCGGGATGTGTGGAGCCACCAAATAAACATACAACAGTCCTTCTGACTTTGCATGTTACACCATAGTAGCTTAATTTATCAATGGATTCAGTTCATATATCAAATAAACACTGCAGTTATGATTTTGGTCTTATTCCCCACAATTATATGATGGGTAAACCCTTATAACTGTAAGTTCTCTATGTTCTTGACAATCCTCATTAGGCGAAGTTATTTATAACAGTGTAACACTCAGACTTGTAAATGTTGAATTTGAAAGGAGAACACTTCCACTACTTTACCTAGTTGTCTGTCTCCAGAAAAGGTGCTATTGGGATACAGTGATAACCTGAACGACGTCTCTAAGAGGACTGACAATCTGGATGCTATCCGTGACGTATCCGGTGAATGTTGACTTGTGTTTCAGACTCTCTGCCAAGTGTAAAGAGTCTGCAGAAATAAGAAGCAAATTGTGATGGACCTCAGTTTATCTATGGTTGTACCATATCTTGCCTTCCATATAATGAATAAGAGCTATTAACTTTTTATACATCCTTAGCCTGGCAGGTGGAGCCACTTGGTGATGCCCATTGGTGCCATTCATTGTAATTCCCAATAACAGTGGCTGACACTAACTGCTATCATTGTCAATGTAGTCAAGGTTTCCTAAGGTTTTTGTGTGTGTCTTAGGAAATGCATAAAATAACTTGTATGAGTTATTTTTATTTGATACAATAGAAAGACTCGGATGGATCTTCCAATCAGCTCTGTACTAATGTAAAATATTCCAGTTACAGCTTTGCCTCACATATTTCTATACGCTGTAGGTTTTCTTTTTTGTGCTAATGAGCTTTCTTATTGCTGTACAATTTTCATTTTCTTCATGTATGAATGAGCAAGACATAAGACTATATCTGGGACACAATATTATTTTCTTCAATCTTCTGCCTTGTCTCTACTTTGCTAATAAATACATAATAACTTATATCAACAGTGCAGCTCTGCAGACTATTATCTCAATAACTGCTTTGTTTTCGAGGAGCTGAAAAGCTTTCCTGCCACTGATGAATAGATATTCCAAGTTTCTACCTAATTTATCAGCCATTCATTCAAGACAAAATCATTACATTACTTTAGTTTGTCTGAGTATATGCTGAATACCAATGTGTTTCTTATATTCAGCATGAACTACAATACTTTTCTTTAGCTATTATTTCATGTGTTTGGGCTTTTGTGAAATGTGAATTACATATCTTATTAGTATTGTTGTACTCTTGTTGGGGGCTCTTTAGTTGACACCTTCTTGCTACTTGCGTGAAGAACTTCGACTAACGAAGAGATGAGGTCCCCAACCAAAGCAAGACCCCAGAAAATTGATTCTTTTTTATTGACAGCATCAAAAATGAAAACAAATGTACAAATAAGTGGTAAACAAAAGTAAATTCACATCCTTTGCAACATATATACACAAAAGAAATAAATAAAAAAAAAAAGAAACAGTGGCAAGGATGTGAGGGGTATGATGATTTTTTGGGAGATTAATAGAAATGGGGAGAAGAGAGTGAGGGGGTGAAGGGGTGGAGAAAGGGGCATTTACAGATTGAGAGAAGATAAGGTGATTTAAAAGTGTCCTGCGGCAGGGGGCAGATAAATTAGAATATGGGGCTCTGGGTCTAAGGTAGAATGTAGAATGAGGTAGCTGAGTTCCGTAAAATGCTTGTCATTATTTCCATCTCATAGGTATACCAAATTTTGTTCCAGAGTGCCGCCATTGTAGGAGTGGTAGTACGTTTCCAAGAGCTAGCTATGAGGAAGATAGCAGTGCTCAGGAGATGCATGGTAGGATTATTGATATGTTTTAGAAGATCTGGAAATGGTAGAGAAAGCAACACATATTTAGGAAGGTAGAAAGTATCATTGTTAGGGTGAGAATGATGTCCCAGACACCAGACCAGAATCTGTGCAGGACAGAGGAGAAACACCAAATGTGGAGGAAAGAATCACTGTCTTGACCACTTCTCCAGCAGAGGGGGAAAGCACCAGGGAAGATTGTGTATAATTTTGTTGGAATTAGGTACCATCTGTACAGAAACTTATAATTCATATGCTAGTGGAGAACTTCGCTGCACCAGTCCAATTGTCAGCCCAGTCCTCAGCATCAATCTCCTCACTAAGGACCCATTACTATGAGCGTGCCTGAGAGTATTTGTCTGAAGTGGTGGAAGATAGCAATTTATGGTAAAGGGTAGCGATAAGGCCTCTAGAAGATAGTCTGCCAAAATAGAAGTGTTCAAATAGAGTTAATGGTCTAGCCCTAGGTTCCCAAAGTGTGCGCTGCAGCTCCCAGGGGTGCCGCAGCACTGTCACAGGGGTGCCGTGGCCAGGAGGAGAAAAAAAACCCAAAATTTACCAATCCGGCGGTGCCAGGGACCCAGCATCCTCCTCCCTCCTCGTTTCTCATTGAATGTAGGGCGTGATGTCATCATGTCCGACATTCATTGGCAAGCGGCAGGAGAGAGGATGCTGGGTCCCGGGCACTGCCGAATTGGTAAGAAAGAAGAAAAGAAGAAGAAATAGAAGAAAGAAGTATGGTAAGTATACAAACAGTGGGGAATGGTGATAGGAAACAGCAATGGAGTGGCAAAAGAATGAAGGAGGGGGCAGAGTGAGGATGCACAGGAGGCAGAGTGATGATGCAGAGGGGGAAGAGTGAGGATGCAGAGGGGGCAGAGGGAGGATGCAGAGGGGGCAGAGTGAGTGGATAAAGGGGGCACAGAGTGTGTGGAGATGAAGGGGGCACAGTGTGAGTTAGCTGTAAATTATTCTTTGACAGAAATATAATTGAAAAAAATATATAAAAATATTATTTTCCCTTGGATTAATGTGTATTATTTTTGCATACAACTATATAAGTATTTCTGCCCTGACCAAAATACTTATTATGTTTTTTGACTCAACTACTTATAAAATGGGACTGCTCGGTAATTATTTTGGAGGGGTGCCTTGAAAAAATTATGGAGCCTCTAAGGGTGCCGCGAACTGCAAAAGTTTGGGAACCACTGGTCTAAAGATTATTAATCCACATGTATAGCCAGACATGTAAACCACATTTTTTGAAATACATGTGATAAAGTGTTCTATTGTATAGGTTTGGTCATGAACAGAAATTTTTTCAATTTTGCTTCGCTCACTTCTGACTGATCTGCAAGCCTGGCGCTCCCAGTGGATTTTGTACCCGGCAAAGTACCTTTAACTAACCTATCTTTCAGATTGGTGGCATGCCTATAGATGAAGGTAGGTTGATTTGGGAATATCTCAGATTAGATGCTGTCCTTTTGTAAGATGTGCCAGTGCTTATGTATAACATGTTCCATTTATTTGTGACAATAACTATATCTTGTTATAAAAGGCACATCAGGCCTCACCGATGATTTCAAACAATAAATATACCACACCAGGTGGATCCACAGATCCTAGATAACCAGATAAAGTTGTATATTTCCTATGTCACTATTTTAATAAAGTATGAATAGTCCAAAATGACTTAATAGCTGGATCTAGGAATGGTGCATCCTATACACATTGAGCAGTATATGTACAACAGAAAAAAGAGGTGTGTATATAAGGAGCACTCAAAGGGACCGCTAAGATAAAATATAATACATTTTATTGATATGCATTAAAATAATATCTTATAATTTGATAATAGAGCAAATTAGCGAAATATTAAAAAGAGAATAATGAAGTAATAGACCAGAAATACTAGCTGATAAATCAGTGGCGATTGGACTCTAATAGATAGAGCTATTTATGGTAAAGCCATACCTTTGGCTTTGCAGTGCATATCCGTCCAGCAGAACATTAATATACTACTTATAGGGACCAAATGAATGTATTTGCCATTTATTTATGACTGACTCTGATAGATATATAGGAACCAGGCTCCATTACTATCCCTACATGAAAGAAAGAACTCCTTTATTTATATGTCAATCAGGCAGATCTTATTATAGATACATATTATCAGAGCTGTGAGGTGCACTCTAGCAGGTCTGTCTGCTAGTTTTATCAGCTAGTATTTCTGGTCTATCACTTCATTATTCTCTTTTTAATATTTCGCTAATATGCTCTATTATCAAATTATAAGATATTATTTTAATGCATATCAATAAAATGTATTATATTTTACCTTAGGGGTCCCTTTGAGTGCTCCTTATATACACACCTCTCTTTTTTTCTGTTGTACATATACTCACCGATGATTTGTCTGTCAATTTTTTATCATAAAACAATAACTGTTGTCTGTCTATATTAATTGCTCTATGTTTTGCCTTATTCAGTTAACCTTCATCATAACCCTTAATAATAAAATTGGCTTTCATTGATTCCATCTGGTCATCCAAAACATCTTGCTCTGTACAATTCCATTTTAGTCTTAGAAATTGGCTAAATGATACTCCATTTAGCCAACTGGCATCATGTTGTCTATTTTTGTGAATGTAAGTGTTGCAATCTATAGGTTTTTTATAAAACTTGCTATGTATTTTATCACCTTTAATATAGATTTATAGATCAAATGTCATTAAGTTTACTGACATTAAAGGTAAACTGGATATTCCAAGTGTGAAAATTCAAGTAGGTACAAAATTATTTTAGAGACCCCTATTTTCCACAACAAGCACAGAGAACATCATCTATGTTTCTCAGCCAGGATATTAGGCCAGCCTCGATCGCACCAACATGGTCAAAATGAAGATTTTCCCAATATGCCATGAAGAGATTTGGGTAACTCGGGACAAACCTGGTACCCATGGCAGTGCTGATCTTCTGCAGATAACAGTAGTTAACAAAATAGAAGTAGTTATTTGACAAAATAAACCGTATCCATTCCAGAATAAAGGATTTCAAATTTGGCTCATAATCTGAATTATTGAAGAAAAATTCAATAGATTGTAATCGTTTCTCATGTGATATTATAGTATAGAGAGAGGTCACGTCGTCAGTAATAAAAAAATATTCTTTGCTCCTTAGTAAAGAATCAAGCTTTCTAAGGACATCAGCCATGTCCTTCAGACAAGAGGGGGTAATTTTCACTAGTGGTTGGAGGAGACTATCAATATAAGCAGATAAGTTCATAGAAATAGAATTTACTCCTGAGATAATCGGGCATCCTGGGGGATCTGTCTGATGTTTATGGATCCTCTATAATATATACAGACATGGAATAGTGGGTGCATCAATTCTCAAACAGTTGCTACCTCCTCCTAAATAGTATTTGAAATTCGTACTTGGCGACAAATTTTTCAAATCTACTCTTAAAATCTAATGTAGGATAATTTCTCAATTTTTTTATAAGTTATACCATCCTCCAGCTGTCTCTGAATCTCAATATATTTTTTACAATCCATGATAACGATCCCCCACAACTTGTTTTATTATTATAGCATTGTCCTTCTTAAGGGAGTTTATGGCCATTCTTTCTTTCTTCGAAAGGTTAATTGTAGCTCTATACCTAGTGTTACCCAACAACTTCTAAAGGTCATCTACCACTAATTTAGTGAAAGTCTCCACATATGGGTCCTTAATGTAGGTAGGAAAGAATGTTGATTTCTTTTTAAACTTAGATGTTTTGGGTTCTATATCCCCCGATATTTCAATTGTCTTAGTTCCCTCTTTTCCAATTTATTTGTTTTTCTTTAAAAAATAATTTCTTAATGGTCAACTTTCTTATATATTTCTGTACATCTATAAACACCTCCAAGGGATCAGGCATAGATTAGGTGAAAATTTGAGTACTTCGAGAGTAGTGATAATTTACTATCACTTAACACCCTAGCACTTAAGTTGGATAATTTGATTTCCCCCTCACTGTTATGAACTCCTTCATTAGTTTCTATTCTAGAAGTAAGTTTTTTCTTTTTCTTTTCTCATTCCTCTTTATAAGTTTCCTTATCGTATTACCTCCTTTTTTGCCCCTCAAACATTTTTTCTTTCTTACTTTACCAAAAGGAGTCTTAAAGCATTTATAGGGTTATCTGTTGTTACTGACTCCAATATTTGTTCATTCTCCAATTTTTCCTGTATGGCCTTCTGGTGGGGACTCTCCTCCAATCTAAACAAACGGGGGTCATTTTCTGTTAAGTATTCAAATTTGTTGAAAACAAAAATAGGAGATCTATTGCTCTTGAAATTATTATGCCTTGACACATTATTCATATCAGCATAGTCATTCACAGTTCTCTTTGACCTATAGTTTTCATTTTGATGGTAACAATAGGGTCTCGTATTTCAATTATATTGGGTTTCATGCATAGTCTTGTCTATTGGGGACATGTAGATTTCTATATACTCTTCCTTTCCTCTATCATTTGCTAGTTCTTGTTTCTTGTCTTTCTTGTGATATGTCTTTTTGTTATCATTAGATATTTTTTTCTTTACTAAACTACTCTCATTAGAATTAATTGCATCTTTATCTCTTCCAAATTTCTTTAGTTTTTAGTCATAAGTTCTCTAGTATTTTTTCTTACTTTTTCTTTTATGTTTTTTATATTATGTTGTACATCCTCTAAATTAGAGTAAATGGATTAATGAGTGACTGTAGACTCTGAATCTCATTATCCAGTTTTGTCAAATCATTTCTTCTCTCATCTAGAATAAGCTCAATTAATGAGAATGAACATTGGTTCAAAATAGTTCAGAATAGTTTCCCACCTCATTTTAAATTCCTTTCATGAGGAGTGATTATTGATCTTCAAACCTTTAGGTATAAGGTGGTTCAATAGATAATGCTCTAATGTTACTACTTCCAACCATATTTTATCTTCTTTAATTAAAATTTTCTCAAGTTTTTTCAATAAGTAATCTAAGTCCTCATCACACAATTCTGTCGGAGTATCCTCCCTATTAAACATCTCTTTAGCTCAAATAATTCTTGAATCCCTAAAGGAGAACATAATGCAGCCGTAAAGAAGAAGATGTATATAGAATCAATATAAATATTAAGTAACTAAAAATTCTCAGCGCTTCACTCAAAAGCGCTGCCTAATAGGTTTCAGAAATAAACATATACCAGTTTACTAATAAACATTAAATACAAAATAAAATATGAAATCCCCTTTAACCGTGTTTAAATTCTCCTATAAAAGTGAATACTTATATTTCAGCATGATTACTTTTCTTATGTGCCTGATATCAGTACATCTCCCATGGGAGAGCCATTCCGTATAGTCATATTCACATTAAAAGAGGAGGAAAATAAACAAAGGTGTAATACTATAGAGGTGATGTAATATACAGTCTGTTTGCAGACAGCAGCAGCAAAAAAGTTCACACAGAATCCACTAAAATGGACGATCATCACCAATTTGTTGCCCCCCTCCCCCAATATCAGACTACTCACAAGACGATAATAAAATATGAGCCATGGAAACAGTTCTTTAAGCTTCTTCTGTTTGTTTCAATACCCGGTAGACATGACCTTCAATATATTCTCCAACAGACGTCATTCATAAAATGAAACAAAAAGGGGGTATCTAGCGTAATAACGTTTAATATATCAAATCTTATAAAATCACATATTATGCACTCACATGATCAGAAAAGATAAAAAGCATAAACACATTCAATCAGCATATACACTCCTACCGGAGATGATGCAGGTATGTAGCAGTGTACAGGATATAACCACATGGGCCCTAGGGTAAGTCCAAGTCACTGGACATTGCCCACATCTATGATGGTATGCAGACAGGGTGTATCGTGCCGTAAAGATGGATAAAGTTAATGTTCAGCTCTCCTGCTCCAACATGTTTTGACTCATAGGAGTCAAAACACTTGATAATCCCCCCAAAGGTTTTTTTAAAGGTTTTTAAGACTTTTGACTGATTTTAGTATTGTTCAATTCATTGTGTGCAATGTAAGTTGATTGGCTAATGTCAGTATTTAAAGGAATGATTTCATAGGTCCATGCACTTTGACAAAGACTCTAAGGAGATGTACTGATATCAGGCACATAAGAAAAGTCATCACACTAAAATATAAGTATTCCCTTTTATAGGAGATTTTAATTACACTTACAGGGGCTTTATATTTTCTTCTGTATTTAATGTATATTAGTAAACTGGTGTATGTATTTCTGAAACCTATGAGGCAGCGCTTAAAGTGAACCACTGAGAAAGTTTAGATACTTTATCTCCAAATCTAGGCCCATCATCTTGGGTGACAACATAACTCTCTCTCCTCTCACCCAAGCCTGCTGCCTTGGAGTTACCCTTGATTCTGCTCTCATATCCAGTCCCTCACCAAATCCTGCCACTTCCTCCTCCATAACATCTCAAAAATCTGTCTCTTCCATTCTCAGGAAGCAATCAGAACCCTGGTCCATTCATTAATCATTTTTCATCTCAACTATTGCAACCTCCTTCCAACTGTCCCTCACTTTTCTGACTTTCCAACCATCAAGAATGCTGCTGCTAGGCTCATCTTTCACTCCCGGTGCTCCTCTTCCGCTACTTCTCTCTGTAAATCCCTTCATTGGCTCCTTATCCATTTCAGAATTCAGTTCAAGCTCCTTACCCTCACTTACAAAGCCCTTACCAACACTTCCCTTTACATCTCTGACCTTGTCTTGAGGTACATACCAACCAGGCCACTCCGCTCAGCCTCTGACCTCCGCCTCAAATCACCTCTTTTTACTTCCTCCCATGCTCAATTCCAAGACTTCTAACGTGCTGCTCCAAATCTTTGAAACTCCCCATTTAGCCTCACTCGACTCTCCCTCAATCTTCAGTTCTTCAAACACTCACTTTAAACTCATCTTTTCAAGCTCGCCTATCCTACCACCTCCTGACCATCTTATCCATCACCTCCTCTTCCTTCGCCTGCCATGTCCATTTTCTCCAAGTTGGTCCTCCTGTCTCTCACCACCCTGCCCTCAATAATATAAGCTCTTTCGGGCAGGGCCCTCTTTACCCATTGTCCCATGTCTCACTCCCTGGTACATCCTGTCATACCTTTTGCTGCACTCTGGTCCCCATTGCACTACTCACACTCATCTGTATTACTTATGTGTATTACCTCATCTATTTGTTACTTGCTTCTTTACCCAGTGCTATGGAAACTGTGGCGCCTTATCAATAAAAAACAAAATTATAATAGTAATAATAGGATCACCAGGACACTTTGCATCTCACTATCCCTCCCCAATGCATGCTCTGACATTCTACTATATTTGATGTAACCACCTGGAACTACTCAGCCTTATCTAACGGGGTTCCTACAGAATGCAGTATGCATGCTTTTACTGTATAAAATCCAGAAGCCTGAAAAGTTGGGAGTGCATAGCAATTACTGTAATAGAGGAGAAGGTGCAGTAGCAAATTCCCCATATAAGCTTCAGTATCACCTAAGGGTCTCAACAATTTAGTTCAAATGTCTCTGAACCATGCAGTCCCAGGAAAATGCATGCATGCATGCCACCCTGGGCTCAGGGGAGGAGAAGAAGGTTATTAATAACTGTAAGATTTAAGACATTGAATTTTTATTGATGAATAAATCTGAAATACTTAGTTATGTGTCCCCAGTAATGCTGCATGACATTGGAATACACTATATACTGTGGATCATTTAGTAAGGCATAAATTATTCTGCACGCTGGGAGGTGTATTGCAGGTGTGAAAGTCAAATAATTGGATGAAGTAAATCAAATTGATTAATATTGTTTTACTGTGCGATTCTGATTAGTACGCCATGTGTTATGACGCAATCAAACGGATAAATAACGTACACATACACATACACTCACACATTCACTTGTGAATAGTTTACCTCAATAAAGTTCCAATACACAGTCATTTATAATCGAATGTAAAATATTTAATAGTTTAATATAATAATGTTAAAACCCCTTTATTGATATCTAAGGTTCAGGATTTAGATAACATATCATGTTTAGTGTTACTTTAATCCTCTTATTACCACCAGACATCTGCTGACACTGGACTGTCCTGAATCCTAAATCTATGGAAACACGCCAAGACATCACTACTGTTTTTTTTATGTATTACAAACTGAATATAAACCAGGCTCTGGGTCCACTATACAGTCTACTTGATCACAGACTTCAGGATTGAATGACTGTATGCTGGATACAGGGCGCTTGCGTATGTATCGGCTGTACTTTACTTTATTGAACTGTCATTTGTTGCATCTTGCTATTAAATCTCCTAGCTACAGTATTTATTGTCTTGTTAATTCATTAAATTAGGCAACTAAAAGATAAGAACAACACTGCCCTTAGTGTAGACAGAGGGGATGTTACTGTAGTTTTCTGCACAGCTCTCACCATAGTATTGTGTATTTTAACCACTATTTTCCCTTGTGTATTAATACATTGTGTGTATGACTTGTTTACTGAGATTTTCTCAATAATTACTATCACTGTAAAACACTATTTTCCCTGGTGTATTAATATTTGACATTATATCAACTCTGTGTGCTACTGTTATATTCAAGCTCAGCTCATTATATACAAGTTTATTGATACATGTGGAAGAAACTAATCAGATTTACCAGACAAGATAACTTTAATACGCGAAGAAATAACAAATAATATTCAATATGCAAAAAAAGACAAGAAGGTGTAAAGCGTTAAACAACTTCAGATATTAATACTATAAATTCCATAACTTGTCTCAAGGGGAACCTGATGATGCTCAATTGTCTGTGGATGCCATTCAGGTGTGTTCTGAGGCCTTTATATTCTTGACACTCGCATTGCTTATTGTTGGTCAAGGATTGTTCTTGTGTACAGACTGCTGCTGTGAGCTCCAGCCGTATAAAGCGTTTTGTGTCCTATCAGTTAGTATTCTTGTATTCTGCATCGCTTTGTATTCCTGTTCCTGGTTGGTTCCTGTTTGACTTCAGCTTTATTCGTTGTCTGTAATTACCATTACCCCTACAGAACCAACTGTATTATAGTACTGGTAACCAAACCTGAGACAGGTTCATCTCCATGCAAGCCTGCCGATGTATTATTCTATAAGCTTGTGTACGTGATAGTCCTGCTTTAAGTTTAGAGTTGTCCTCCATGTCTGTGACTTGGGCTCCTGTGATATCGTGGCTTTAAATTTTGTTCCATATGCTGGGCTGTTTGCTGTGTTTTATTCTCCAGCCTTAAAGGGCTCTGCTATTGTGCTCTCACGTGTGTTGAACATAAGCTTCATCAGTATTTCACCTACTTTTGACTCCTCTTCCAATTGTTCAATTAAACACACAGAACCTGTTTCATCTCAGAACACAATGTGAACGCAACATGCATTTAAAAAAATTGCACATAACTTGCACATGGGTCCGCCCGTATTCAAGTATAAGTGGATCTGAAGAAATGTTTCCATTTGAATATGGGTATAAGTATGCTCTGGCTATATTTAACTTGCTGAATGCAGACACACAGAACAGACTGCAGGACAATGCATATGTGCAATATAAAGAATTCAGGATGTTTTTAATGCATACTGTGCATAAAATGAATTTTTATAGTTTCTCTTATCTGCAAACAAATGTTCTGGCATGCATACATGTTAGTCATCACTATCAGTCAGCACTTACACCTGCCCTGTAGCTGGTGCAATTGATATGGCTACAAAACACATGCCCAGTGCTTGAATTGGACGAATGTGCATGTGCACAACCTCAGCATGCCCTTACTGTACATTGCAGCCACCGTTTTCCACTCCTATTCCGCTCCCTTAAAGTCGTAGATAGTTGAAAGTGTCATTTGTGTTTGGATATGAATTGCAAGCAATTTCGCTTACTGGCGTAAGGTCCATTTTTGAGCATGCGCAGAGCAATTTCACGCAAAATATAGCATGTCAACGAACTACGTCTGAAATTAATCAGACCCACAGTGATTTATTACACTTGCGAGGAATTATGATTCCTAGACATTTTACAGTTTGGCAGCTGGTTTGGGCATAAAGCAAGACATCCAGTGGTAAGTTTATCAAGCTGTGTGTTTCCAGTGGGTTTGAAAAGTGGAGATGTTGCCTATAGCAGACAATCAGATTCTAGTTATTATTTATTTGGCAAATTCTACAAAATTATATCTAGAATCTGATTGGCTGCAGTTCCATGTCTGGAACTGCCTGTGGAATGTTTAAAACACCACCAATATTGGAGTTGGTAGACATATGTCATTAGAGGTGTAACAGATAGTATCATTATGTAGACGAACAGCCGAGGAACTGCAAAAGGTACAGATGTACTGTATTTGGGTACGCATGCACCACAGATAGATGTTCCATAAAAATGGACCTATGCCCAACTCTAAATGAAACTCTAAATGAACATTATTTTATTGTATTGGTTTATTGCTGCATCTGCTACATACTTAGTACCAGCTAAAACCCTTCAGTTCAATATAATTTACACCCTATTCACACTGCCTAAAAAACCCGGGTTTTTGCTGGAACGAGCTTCGACAACCCGGGTCGAGGCTCAGTGTGAAAGGGGGTCAGTTTAAAATCCTTGATCTGATGACCCAGGAATTAGACCTGGACATTTGCAGGGTTATTAACGTGTCAGCCCCGGGTCGCCTGCAGTGTGAACAGTGCGTCCTGGGATTTTTAACCCAGATCACACATAAAGAAGCTGATTGGGGGATTAGGGGCGCTGGATGATGACATAATTTCAGTGCTGCAGAGAAAAGAGAAAGGAGCAAGCATAATACACTGACTAAATACACTCCCCTCCCTTTAGATTGTTCGCTCCTTTGAGCAGGGCTCTCCTACCTTCTGTTTCCATCACTTTTAACTGCGCTCTCCAGCTACTCAGCTCACCTCCTCTCAGTCCCTCTGCCCTCTGTCTCCTCTCGCTTCTCTCCGCTCCCCTCAGTGACTCTCAACCTGTCATCCGTGCCCACCCTCTTGGGCCATAGTTACCTGCCTATACTCACTTTTCCCCTCCCTCCCTCTCTTTCATGCTGTGCCTGAGCCCCCAGAGTTATAGTGCTTATTGTTACTTGTACTGTGCTGTTTCACCTTGTACTGTGCCATTGTTTGTCCTTGTACGGCGCTACGGATACTTTGTGGCGCCCTATAAATAAAAATTAATAATAATAATAATAATAGATGGCTAGATGACGAGGTGTAAGAGCTGTTGGCCATTAGAGGAGAGGAGGTGTTAAAAAAACAAATCACAGGCACTATAAAAGATGCAACAATACATATCAAAAATACTAACACAGCGTGGGATAAAGCCCAGCCAGTAAATAAATAAAGAAATAAGTAAATAAATTCGTAAACAATACTCCAAAGTGCATAACTACAGCCGGAGAAAGAGTGGGGCTGCCTGTATGGAATGGCAATTTTATTACCAATGTAACGTGGTGTTCGGCAGCTCTGCCCTGGCAAATCCCATAGCACTGTCATCATCAAGCTGCCGTGATGCTCAAAGTCCAACAGCTGAAAGCAGTCAGCCAAGTTTTCCCTCACTGATGCTTAGCAATGATTCGCTGGAAGAACATGGGTATTTTAAGTGTTCAAATGTGAACGAAGAAACCATGAATATGTTAACAGAGGAATTGGCAGACCCAACGGTTGCCAGCAGCACAACCTTCAACACAGACCCCGACATTATGTTTAAACAGTAAGTTTATTAATGTTAAAAAATTTTAAGTAAATGAAAACAAATATGAAAGTTTAACATTACTAAACTAAAAACTAAGCAAAACTCCAAAGGGTAAATGTATCATACCCCGGTTTTTTCAACTCGCGGGAGATCGAATTCTTCGCAGCTAAAATTTAACGGGGCGATGGCTTGTAAAGGCAAATTTTCCTTTACAAGCCATCGCCCCTTTAAATTTTAGCTGCGAAGACGCCGATCTCCCGCGAGTTGAAAAAAACGGGGTATGATACATTTACCCCCAAAACTCCAAATCTAAAAACATATTAAACATGAACATATATATTGCAGCGTGAAGCTAGTGTGCAGGAGGGAGGAGGCCTCAAGCACATATCAGCATACAACACTGCTATTTAATTTTGCAGCAATATTCATTCATCCTCGGTGGTCCTATTATATTTCCTTTCTTTTTCCCAATAGTAGTTTGCAATGTTCTTAAAAGGAAGAAGAAGCTAAATAAGATGGAACAAGCAATAAAAGCCATGACCACAGTAATGGTTGAACAGGTCAAGGAAATGGATATGACTATAGCGGCCCAAGAAGACGCACGTCTCCAACACTTCATAGACAATGAGTGCGAGTTGCAGGATTCTTTCATAATGCAAATAATGGGTATGCAGGAGCGGATTCTGAAGGAGAACCGTGAATTTATGATGGCTTACCTAGATCACCTGATGCCAAGACTGCAAGGACCTGCACTACCTCAACCACAACCTCAATGAGGGCCCTTACCCCTTATATAACAGAGGGCAACAAATATTTCCCCCTAACCCAGGTACACCACTAAACACCCCACATCATCCTCCACAAATGGCTCCACATAACCCAGAGTATCCGTCTACTACACATAACCCTGAGTACCCGGCTACTCCACAAAATCCCAGAGCACCCACATTACTGTCAGTTATAGGTAATGAAAGTATGTACAGTACAGTTATAATGTTTGCCTGTTTTTAAGGCAACAATATTTAAAATGTTTTCTATATGTAAAATGTTTATAATTAAAGCACAAAAGTTTTATTTTGCACTACTGTATTTACACATGTGTGTCTACACTGTATATTTGTATATGTTTCTTTTACATGCTATAATATTCTGACCTTTTGGAAAAAACATGCACTTTTTGATTTATATTGGATTTATTTTGGTACATATAATGTAATATGTACCTTTCAAAAAGTGTTTTACACTTTGAATAAAAATATTTTGTTCAGGTAACCCTTTGTCCATTCTACTCGATTATTGATGACAGATTCACGGTGATGCTTGTACGGATGAGTTCTGCAGAGATATTTGTACGTTCTCCCTGATAAGTTGTAGAACCCACAGACAGCACATATAGTTCAGAGTCCTGTATGTTCCACTCTGGTAGAAACTGCTCTTTCTGTATTTCCTAAATATTGTGTAAAATACAGCAAGCAGCAACTACATGGGGCACAAGTTTGGTATCAATGTCATTGCGCTTCAATAAACACCGCCAACGTCCTTTCAATCGTCCAAAGGCATTTTCTACCACCATCCGAACAGAACTGAGGGTATGGGTGAAGCAAATTTGTTCTGCAGAAAGTTGATGCTGCTGTGCCGCAAAGAGTAAACTGCATCTCTGATGATGTGTACTGGGATCTCCACCCAAGGTCCTAGATTTCTGCATCACCACTTTTCAGCCAATCAAAGCTCCTCTTGTGATGTCTGACACTTATTTCCAGGGCAGACCTGGGTTCAGTATGAACGGGGTCGACCCGGGAAATTCCCGGTTCCAAGGAGCAGTGTGAACAGGGTCTCTGAGCTGGGATGCTCTGTGACTTAGCAAAAACACGGCTTGAAAAACCTGGGATATTTCCGGTGGCGGCAATGTGAAAGTGGTATTAGTTGTCAGATAGGGCATTTCAGATGCTTAAGACACTGAACATAACAGTAGACTCCGGAAAAAACACATACGGTGCATAGAAAAAGTCCTAATACATGGAACAAACATATTGCTATTGTTAATACTTAGATATTTTAGAAATGACTGGATACTAAAATATAAACAAAATCACCCAAAATCCATTCTTAAAATACTCTAAAACACTCAAAAAAACACAAATTCCCTCCAAAATAACCAGCAACCCCCCTAAAAACCACATGCACACAGAAAAAGGACAGACTAGATAGACTTGACGGTTCCTACCATGAAATTCTCAGTTTCTATATGTTTCTATGTTTAAATGTTTAATCCGTCTCATCTTTATCCTTTACTTACATTCCTTGCATAGTCCCTGAAGAACCTATATGCAAAGAATGGTTAAAATGGCTTCTATTAATGTCTTTTGAATTGCAGTTCCTTTTTGTCTTTAACATTTAGAGCAATCTTTATTTTATGCTTTGGAGACATAGTTTTATATGATGATGACATTTTCACTTTCAGTACTTCACGCACCGCCATATGGTACCACTTTCACTCCCAAAATGACATAATAACTTATCTCAGTTGCAATATAATTCTATTTTATCTTCCATTCAATAAGCCATCATTTATAAAACACACATTATGGGACTATATAATAGAGAGCAAATAACACACTTCCATTACAGTATATGTTGTATTGAAAGATAAATGATTTCTCTACTGTATTATTATTTAATTTTAGGGAGCAGCATATTAAAATCTGAATTGTTTTAATTATTTACAAAAATACAGAAATTTTAAACATTCCACCAACTAAATATATTCTGCTAAGAGTAAAAATAAAATAATCTTATTTAATCTAAAATATTTTTATTGCAGGCAAAAATGTCAAATGTTTCCTCTTAGTTCTTGTTTTTGTCATACAAAGTAGAAAAATAATCTAGTCCACATAGAGATCAGTAGGAAGTTGCCTGGATCTTATCCATTGCATATGGCTTGCCTCCGGAAATTATATTTGAGAGCACTAAATAATATCCTTTCAAACACCATTGAGCTTCAAAGCTTAGGACATTAATTTTAAAGTTTGAGCTAGGAGTGGATGAACACTGATTAAAGTGATACAGTAAATATCTAGTGATATAAAAGAGAAGTGCTCTGGTATCTATCACATTATTGGCTGCTATCTTATTTAATAATAATGTGAACTACTTACTTTCATTTCTAAGTCTTACGGTCATTGCTTGCTTGGGTCAGCCTACCAGACAACAAACAAAGACAAGCTATACTCCTCCAAATACTAGCAGTAATATAATGATATACTCACTCTAATAAGGCTAAAAAAAAATAACACAACACCATAAAGTTTCACAGAGGTAAAATAAACCATACATGGGATAGATCCTTCTTCTCTTCATAATTGGCAGTCATATAAATCCAGTGGATAAATCAGTCTAAATGTATAGTTTACTAGTTAAAACTAATGATGCCTCTTTGTAAATCGAAAGGTATACATAGTAATCACCAGCATTTAAGAACTGCATTAATTATCTGTTACGTAGTAAGACAGTCTTCATGCAAGTTTTCCGTCTCCTTAAATGATGTAGGTAACATTTCTGTTGTAACCAGCTCTCCCGTTGCACTCTTAATTATCTATACTCTTTGGGGGGTATTCAATTGGCCGCATTACTGTTAAAAATAGCGCAGCCTGCGCATTATTACCGTTATTACGGTAATAGTGCGCGTAATTACCGATATTACGGTAGTCCTAACGCTGGCATTTTGCTCGCAGCTTCCTTAGCTGCGAGCAGAAAGCCGGGTTAAAACTCCCATAATAGCGGTAATAGTTTTAGCGCGGCGGTACTTCGGGGGGAATTGAATCCCCCCCCCCCTTGTTTCTTATTTCTCTATCTCTGGATTTGTTCACTTGTTTCTTTATTTGTATCCAATTTGTTTAAGCTGCTGTTTCTTTCTCTCTGCATGATGTATTTCACTGTTATCTAATGTTTTATTTTTCAGCTGCTGGAACCTTCTCCTTTCTACCGTGGGCTCAGCTCTTGACTCTTCCTCTGCCAACTTATCTTCCTCATCTTGCACTTCTACAAATATTAAAGACACATAATTAAAGATCATACACGAGTATTACAATTCAGCCTTTGTCTGTGCTTGTTTTATTCTTATTTTTTTTATTGATTGCTTGCTACACTTAAGCACTAAAATGCTTCTAAAATGCTTAATTGGATTCCTACTTTCCATTCCCCCATAATAAAAAAATTAAATGTTATTACTCCTGTGAAACTTATTACTCCAGTCTGAAATAACTCTTTGGAGAATCCAAATCTACTTTCTCCACTTTAGTTTTGACCAAAAATATATATGATATGGATTTGGGTTCAGAGAATCATGGCTTGGAATCAGCCCAATGATTAAATGATGTAGGTAACGTTTCTGTTGTAACCAGCTCTCTCGTTGCACTCTTATTTATCTATAATCTTTAGGGGTTTTCAATTGGGGTATTCAATTATTTCTCCTTAAATGATGTAGGTAACTTTTCTGTTGTAACCAGCTCTCTCATTGCACTCTTATTTATCTATACTCTTTGGGGGTATGCAATTGGGCAATTCAATTATTTCTCCTTAAATGATGTAGGTAACGTTTCTGTTGTTGCTAAAGACACATGACCCCCTACCTAACAACCTTTCCTTATCTCAGTCCTCACATGCCACACCCCAAATAAGATCCAAATCTCTCTCCTCATTTCAGTGTGATGCTCTGGACAATCTTCTGCTGGGAAACCTTGTGTCCAGGCAGTCATTTGGATGTTACTTTGACACATGTCAACTACCTAAACAGTGTTGTAGACAAAGGACACCCCTTCATGGCAACAGTATTCCCTGATGACAACGGCCTCTTTCAGCAGGATAATGCGCCCTGCCACACTGCAAAAATTGTTCAGGAATGGTTTGAGGAATGACAAAGAGTTCAAATTGTTGACTTGGCCTCCAAGTTCCCCAGATCTCAATCCAATAGAGCATTGTGGGATGTGCTGGATAAACAAGTCTGAAATATCTCGCAACTTCAAGACTTAAAGGATCTGCTGCTAATTTCTTGGTGTTAGATACCAGAGGATAAGTCAGAGGTCTTGTGGAGTTCATGCCTCGAGTGGTCAGAGTTGTTTTGGTGGCAAAAGGGGGACCTTCACAATATTAGGCAGATGGTTTTAATGTTGTGACTGCTCAGTGTATGTATTGTAGATTTTTGGTTCTCCTTTATACATTATACATTATAGACATACTTACAGATAACAAAGATCGATTCATGTTAATTTATCACAAAGTTTCTGTAAAAAAAATAAAGGATAAAATAGCGTGACTTGAAATTTATTAAGCATGAAACAATCTTTTGAAAAAACAAAACGTTCATAACCTTTAAAAAAAAAAGAACTATATTTGCAAATGTATGCAACCGTATAGTAACTAGACAACACACAAATAACATTTTAAAACACAGCATCGCTAATGTGTGAAATAACATTTCAAAATCTACTCTATGTTGCAAATGTATGTAAAGGATTTGAAAGTGTGAGTGAGACAATTTCAAACATTCGCTCATGCTTTTTAAATATTAAAGAATGTACATTCCTCTTTAACGGTCTCTGTCTTTTAAAACTTGCCAAAACAAATGTCACTATAGTAGTCTCCCTTCGTTGGTCTTATGTAGTGTTATATAATGAAATGAGTGGTGCCAGGTGTGCAGGTGTATTGTAAGTCATGCCGTTAGATGATGCCATTGTGAATGCTGTGTTTGGGCATCACTATCACCCGTCAGTTGCACTTGACTTTGGGCAGGTTCAAACCTTACGTTTGAAAAGCAGCATACTTCTGTATGTGCCAGAGCTGGAATCACTTGTATCTGCTTGGAAACGTCTTTACTGTACTTTGGCTATGTGCATATGCCCCTTCCCTCTCCTGTTCCATCCATGAAACCACACTGTAGGAAGTGTCCTTTATGTTCAAAGTTAAATTGCATGTACTTGTGTTCTCTGGGGTATAGCACATTTTTGGGCATGCGTAGAGCAATTTTTTCCAAATTACTGCATGTTTTGCCATTTGTGTTCCTTAATGAATCAGGCCCATAGTATGTAGAAATTGGCTGAAATTATGGCTCTATTGTCAGTGTTATCTGCTTTCCTGGTGGGTTAATTAGGCACTTATAAATCTTAGGAATTGTGTATAATAGTGTTTTTTGTGGGGAAAGCGTTCATCTGAGAATCATATAGTTTCTGAATTACCTTAGAATCAAGGGCAGAAGGAAGTGTTGGAGCACTGGACAACTTTTTTTTTAATATACTTGAGTTGTCTTTGTATTTCAGCTGAATATCTTAATTAGTCACACCACAGATGACAATATATTGATAGCTTCCTAGTCTAGTTGCAAACTATGGTTTTAGTTTCAGCATTAGACTTAACTGAGGCATCCAATAAACGGGCAAAGCTCTTAATTGAAGCGTTGAGTGACAGGTGCTCTTAGTGCGACTTCACTTGAAGTTGTTTAGTATTGATTTCTTTGGCTCCACTCCATTAAGGTTTTTGCCAGAATGTTCTTTAAGTTTAAAATTTCTAATTAGTCTATGTAAATCAATTTTCTGCAATAATTCATCATGTACCTTAGTAGGAAAAAAGGACCCTATTCTTAGGACCCCATGATCTTCCTGTGTCAAGATTCCAGAATATAAATTAAAGATGATGTTCTTTTGCAGTGCCCTCACCCCCTGCTTCTTGATCCTTTTATGTTTCCTATATGAGTCCGAGTTAACACCCTAAAGGGACTCTTTGTGAAGACGCCTTTTATAATCACAATCAGGGAAAGTGAAATCACTGTCACTTTGTAATGAATTCTGTCCACTTGACGATCCATAATCATAATCGCTTTTATTATATCTCTTTCACTGTAATCATATCTAACTGTATCTTCCATTGTCCTTTATCGCGTTTCGTTTCCTCATCACTTTCCTTCAGCAGACAACTTCATTTAGGCAGGGGGAGGAAGAAACTGTTGACTCGGGAGGGAGAAGCAGACAGCAGCAGGTGTGAAAGAGCTGTCTTTAGGTTTAGCTAATTCCAGCATAGAGACAGCACGTTAACCCTTTCCCTGGCCAGACTACTTACTTGTTGGTAAACACAAAAAAAGCTGATAATTGCAGGAACCAGAGAGAAACAGGAGATTATTGTAGCTAGTACAGGAGAGGAGGGGGAGAGAGAGAGAGAGAGAGAGAGATATGAAGATTATTTGGGATCAAATCTTTGACAACCTTTGTCAGTGCAGCCTCTGTAGAGTCTTCAAGATGAAAGTCTGACTGAAGAGGGTCCAATAGGTTTCTGTTAAGTAAGAATTGGTGCGTGTGTAGTGTTAGGAGGACATAACCTGCCATTGTACACAACAATAGGCTTGTTTACTCCTACAACTATAGTATACAGAACACAGTATAGATGAGGTTTACTGAGTATTACTCCTGACTAGAGATAGACAACATTTTGCAAACTGTTCCATAAAATACTCACCTACTTTTGCATTTGGCTGTGTCCTGTACAGTATTCCTCCTATTATTTTTGTTAGACATGAAACCCCACACATAGCAGAACAAATTGCTCATATTCTGTCCAGATCTATTTATATACTTTAAATTCTACCATATATCATTTTACAAATACAATGAGGAATCACCATGACGGACAAGCGGAACTCGAAGATTGCAGTTCTATGAAATAGCCAGTTCCACCACGAGATTCTATTCACTGAAACTTCACTCATCTCTGCCCCTGACCAATCATGTAATTCCACCTTCCATCAAGTAACTTTATCTACTACCTCCAGATCATGTATAATTTTATAGGTTAATTTCCTCTTAGTTCATTAACAATAGTCTCACCTTATTTATTTGCTCATTTTACAAAAGCAGACTTTCATATCAGCTCATATCCTTATATTCACCTTAGAAAAATAAAATATCCAGCTTTCTAAATGTATTTATCATAGTCACACATTTCAGTTTACTTACCCCCTTTTCTTATGGCAGATGACACCTTCATTCTCATGCACTTTGAGTGCATGATATTCTCCTATGTCACACTGTATCTCCACATTTGCACATTTACCAACTGTGTGATATAGGAGAAAGTAATGTACAGTCATGGCCAAAAGTTTTGAGAATGACACAAGAATGTTTTTTCACAAAGTTTGCTGCTTCAGTGTTTTTAGACCTTTTTGTAGGATGTTGCTATGGTATACTAAAGTAAAATTACAAGTATTTCATAAGTGTCAAAGGTTTTTATTGATAACTACATTAAGTTTATGAAATGAGTCAACATTTACAGTGTTGATCCTTCTTACTGACTTGCCTAATCAATGCTTGGAGTTTGGGTGTGGGTTTTTGTTTGTCCACCCGCCTCTTGAGAATTGACCACAAGTTCTCAATGGGATTCAGGTCTGGGGAGTTTCCTGGCCATAGACCCAAAATTTCGATGTTTTGATCCCTGAGCCACTTAGTTATCACTTTTGCCTTATGGCAAGGTGCTCCATCATGCTGGAAACGGCATTGTTCGTTACAAAACTTTTCTTGGATGGTTGGGAGAAGTTGCTCTTATAGGAAGTTTTGGTGTCATTCTTAATTCATGGCTCTGTTCTTAGGCAAAATTGTGAATGAGCCCACTCCCTTGGCTGAGATCCAACCCCACACATGAATGGTCTCAGCATGCTTTAATGTTGGCATGACACAGGACCGATGGTAGAGCTCACCTTTCCTTCTCCGTACAAGTGTTTTTCCAGATGCACCAAACAATATTAAAGGGGGTTCATCAAAGAAAATGACTTTACCCCAATCCACAGCAGTCTAATACCTGTACCTTTCATAGAATATCAGTCTGTCCCTGATGTTTTTCCTGGAGAGAAGTGGCTTCTTTGCTGGCCTTCTTGACACCAGGCCATCCTCCAAAAGTCTTCGCCTCACTGTGCAAGCAGATGCACTCACACCTGCCTGCTGCTATTCCTAAGCAAGCTCTGCACTGGTCGTGCCTAGATCCCGCAGCTGAATCAACTTTAAGAGATGGTCATGGTGCTCGCTGGACAATCTTGGGCGCCCTGAAGCCTTCCTTACAACTATTGAACCTCTTTCCTTGAAGTTCTTGATTATCCGATAAATGGTTGATTTAGGTGCAATCTTACTAGCAGCAGTATCCCTTGCCTGTGAAGCCCTTTTTGCGCAAAGCAATGATGACTGCATGTGTTTCCTTGCAGTTAACCATGGTTAACAGAGGAAGAACAATGATTTCAAGCACCACCCTCCTTTTAAAGATTCCAGTCTGTTATTCTAACTCAATCAGCATGACAGAGTGATCTCCAGCTTTGTCCTCATCAACACTCTCAGCTGTGTTAACGAGAGAATCACTGACCTGATATCAGCTGGTCCTTTTGTGGCAGGGCTAAAATGCAGTGTAAATGTTGTTTTTGCGATAAAGTTCATTGTCATGGCAAAGAAGGACTTTGAAATTAATTGCAATTGATCTGATCACTCTTCATGACATTCTGGAGTATATGCAAATTGCCATCATGAAGACTGAGGCAGCAGATTTTGTGAAAAAAACTTTTGGCCATGAATCTAATGAAGCATGCAGGAGATGGTACAGAGGAAGGGAATATACTTATTCAATATCGAACACATACTAGATACGCATGTATGTATCTACAGGTATCAATTTAACTTTAGCGTCTAGTATGAATAGAAGGCAAAGAGGTTACTAAACTCCATTTTTGTTTACTGGTTTCAAGGAACTATGCCCTACTTAAAATCAGCTTTATAATTCTCAAGAAAAAAAGATAAATGGAAGAAAAATGTTTAGATGGGAATTTTTGGAAGCATAGGTCCTAGCCTAAAAGTTAAAGACATCTCACAGAGAAAGTACAAAAGTGGTGTTATTTTATGAAAGAGATAAAATTAAATGATTACAAGACTCTTACTACCAGGCTTCTTTCCTGTCTGTTAGTCTCCTTACTGATATTGTTATATTTGTTTGCTGACACTGGAGAGTGCACATAGTTTTGTAAGACAGCATTAAATACATTTTTCCATTGCCTGTTGTTCATGAGCCGCAATCATACTTGCCCACTCTCCCAGAATGTCCGAGAGACTCCTGAATCCCTGATTGGTCCCCTGGACAATTCTCTTGCATCTCCTAGTGAAGTGGGCAGGAGGCGGGTCTCCATGATGCGATTTATGGTGATTTTCATCATTTTGGCTCTGCCCCCTGCAGAAAAATTACGCTTTTCACATCATTGCGTCGCTGGCTCTGCCCCCTTCCATCCTCCCACTTCACCCCCCCCCCTCCGGATTGACCCACAGGACAAGACTACAAAGTTAGTGGCCTTAATAAACCAGACATTGCATAGATTACTGTCTGGTGTCCATTTTTTGCAACTCCCATTGTATTCCTAGAAGGACAGCAATTTGGGGGAACGGTATTACACAGACTATAATCAAATTTTTTCAAGCTATTTTATAGTACTTAGATATTAAGACTGATTGACAGTTCTGCCATTAGGACACGTCGTATTGATATGGTGAGTACACATGGGAAAGACTGAGGGTCTTTAGATGAGAATATGAGACTATGGGCTGCTAACTTAATGGTGAAAGTGAAGGGTAACAATTTAACAGTGTGTGGTACATATTAATTTCTTGATGTGGGCTATTTAATGGGGGTGCCTATTAATTTAAGTGGGGTTGATGTGACTATTTAATGCTGGGATAGTTTGGGTGCTAATAAATGAATGTTTGATGTCAGGGCTGGTTTAGAGGAAACAGGTGTATTTATTAAATGTGAATACTATTAATTTAATGTCTGGTTCCAGGAGGAAGACTGTATTATTAATCATTGGTGCTATTGATTTAGAGGGTTCACTAACTGCTAGACTTTCCACATTTCATGTACCTATCATTTTTCCAAGCAGAGGTCCAACATTCTAAGAACCAGACAAGAAGCTACTGGCCTTAAGACACAGTTAATGACGGCTGCAAGAACAGGTAGGAGTGAACAGGACAGTCTGACAATTGTTCTGCTCAGTCAGGACATTGTCCCAACGTAGGGGATGGGGCTCAGACACTGCATTCTTTATATATTACACTATGGAGCTAGCCTCGTCCTCCGTGACCTGAAAAAAACCCTTTCTAGTGGCTGGTCAAGCCTCTCTGGTGCCTGGCCACATCCTCTCTGATGGGCCATTTCCATTACATTCCCCCATGAGCTGTTCATGCCCCATCTGACACTGAATACAGTGGACCCTTTAATGCTAGTAATATAAATATAAAATGCTTTATTTAAAAAAATGCACGCACAATATTCTATGAATATGAAAAACAGAAATATTTGAAACAGTATTTTTCAATTTAACATGTAGTACAGAATATGTGTACTTGTGTCTGCTGAATTATTTATTGTGAATAGCCTTCATAACACAGAGCCACATTGAACTCAAACTCACTGCAGCCTTTATTCAGAACAAAACATTTAGTAAAGGTCAAGAATTTGGGAACACAAAAATAAGCTCTTCAGGACATTGCACATCATGCCGTTTCTTTATTACAACAGACAGTTTTGTTTTTTTTTTTAACATAGAGACCACTTGGTAAACAAGATCATCTTGGTAAACATTGAATTTTAAAGTGAGTTTACAAAAAAAAATATTCTGTATGCACATTAAGCCATACAATAGAACTTTTTTGCAATTTTTTATGATTAATTGCTGTATAGTACTACAACCAAAGCTCTTAAAACTCAAGTATTGGTATTAAAAAAGACAAGCATAGTGTATCTAATGCACCTAGTTAATTGAACAAAATAAAGTACATTTTGGATTTAAAACTTTTGGTCATTATAGCAATCAACAGACTCTCAGTTAAAAATTCCGGGCCTGAGTCATTAAGGAATGCATCTGGCTGTTTTGTGTGTATCCCCTGCAGCCGGCTCTGCACATGGTTTAGGAGTGAAAAAAGATTTACTACAGCCTATGATATAGGGGAGCGAGCGGGGTGGAGAATGGGCGGATTAACATAGTCAATGTACAGTAAGAGTGTTCCCATGCGGGGACGTCCAAGTCAGCTTCCAGCTGTCAGTGGGAAAGTCCCAGGTTATAAATAGACCTCACATGCTTCATATTTTCATTATGCGGCTCTAGCTTCTGCATACAGAAGCTAGATTGGGTCGTATTAGATGGGTGTTTTTGTTGCCAAGCATGTTCCAGAGTAATATTTGGGTTGTTTCGAACTGCAAGACAGGAAGATTTTTTTCAACACTATTGGAATAATTTTTATGGTATCTTTTCAAACACCGTTTGGATTAAAAGCTTACAACATATTGATCGTTTACAGATGAAGAACACAGGTGTTGGTGAGTATTCCCGAAGTTTTTTTTATGTGTAAATAAATCTTATGATGCCAACGAGGAGTGTGGTTTATTTAATGTTTGGATTGGGGCACTACAGGTCACAGCGGGCATGCTGACACTTGTGGCTCCCCAAGTGCCAGCATGCTCTTGCTGCAATGGGTTATGCTGGTGCTTGTAGTACTACAAGAACCAGCATGCCCAGACTGTAATGGCAGAATAGGCTTGCTGGGACATGTAGAGCACCAACTCAAAATGGTGTCTTTTTTTATTACAATCAATTTTATTACCCCACACCCACCAACCAGGGCTGTGGGAAGAGACCTAGTGCTTTCAGTAGGGAGATGGTTACCCCTAGGCAGGGGGCACACTTTTTTTGCGGACATCAAGTCACTAGAATCCAGCCCCGTGCTGACCAGCCTGGGGTTAGTCTGTCATTATGACAGGGGGACCCCACACTACAGGTTCCCTTGCCATAGTGCTATCAGCCCCGGCTGGCTAAGCCTAGTGCTGGTTGTAGTAAAAATTGAAAGGACCCCACACTTTCTGTCCCTTTGATTTTGCAACTACTAGCACTGGGCTGGCAGGACAGGGGTTAATTTGATTGGGAGGCGACGGCATGCTGTTTATTTATGTAAACACTGTTATTGTGACGGTGGGTCCGGCCGATGTAATGTTGCTGGACCCACCGGCTGCTGCAGGAGCTAACAGGTACGTATCCTACAGTGGCCTCTATTGTAGAGCAGAGTTAAATACCGGCATAGTCAACAAGGAACATATCCTGAGATCCGTTCCTTGGTGACTACTGGTGTACGCAGAGCCTGTGTGCTTGGGATTTTGCTACTGCCTGCAGATACACTCCTTAATGACTCAGGCCCACCATATTTAAAGTGTAAACATTAAAAGTTTGGGTCTAGGGAAATGAAATGTATTATAATATAGATTTCCTTTAAAAAAACATACTCGTTTTGCAGTTATTACCAATATCACAATTCACTGCTGACTACCTCTGATTACTGGTGTAGTTTCAGAACTGGATTAAGGCTCTTGGGGGCCAGGGGCACTTAAGACAGGGGGGCCCCCTATGGTGTAATATTGCTATTATATTATACAAATATACATGCAATACTGAGTACACTACTGTTAGGTGCATGCAGCTTTCCCTTCACCAGCAGAGCAGAGTGAAGCGTGACATACCTCCCAACTGTCCTTACAATCGGACCAAATACCGATTAAGCGTGACAGTCACTCAAGTTATTAGCACAGTTCGCAGACTCTCTCCTACCTGTTCTTGTAGCTTTTACTACTTGCAGGTGTCTTAAATTAAGTTACTGCTTGTCTGGATCCTGGAATGTTGGGGCCCTATTTGGAAAAAAAAGACAGGTACATAAAATGTAGAAAGCCCCAATCAGCCCACGCATTAAATCAATAGCACCCACATTTAGTATAGGCCTCTCACCCTGCATCCAGCCCCAACATTAAATTGATAGCATAAACATTTATTAAATTGCCCAATTTCCCCCCAATCAGCCCCAACATAAAATTAATAGTATTCTCATTTTATAAATAAGTCTATTTCCACAACCATCCCTGACAATAAATAATTCATATTTACATTTAATAAATATCTCTCCTTCTCCCCAAACTCAGTCCCATATTCAATTAATAACCCCAAAGCACCTCAGCAATAAATTAAAGGTCCCATCAATCCCACCTTAAATAGGCTCTATTAATACAAATCATAATACCCACCATTAAATAATTAGCACCCACCCACACTTACCATTAAATTAATAGCACACCTCCCACCAATATTACATTAAGACCACCCAACCACCACGTTATATATTAATAGACTACAGTACATCAAGATCCCCACTCACACTTACCTTCTTCCATCTCTTGCAGCTCTGCACACGAGATGGCGCTCAAGTAAGTTGTTGCGTGTCACATGTGACCTGTGTCAGCTTGAGAGAGGGAGGCAGACACACAGAAGAGGAGATATAAATGGAGGGAGGAACCAGTCCGTGATTTGCATGAAGAAATGTGGTTGGTCTTTGGGAAGGGGCCAGCCACCAGAAAACATACAGTTCTGCGATGACTGGAATTCTTGGTACCACCTGAGAGAGGGGAACCTGGGGCACGTGCCCCCTGGGACCCCTCCCCCCTAATTCGGGCTCTGAGTAGTTTGCAAAACAGTAGCCTTCATGTGTCCAAAACTGATCAGTGGTTCAAAATTCTCCTGTCACTTAGTGCACTAGGATTAAAGAGGCATCGGTGGAGACTGTGCATTATCTCTCAAACAGTAAAGGTTTCAGGAGGTGGTTTAAAGGAGCACTTAAAACAAACATTTACATTTTAAGGTATAATCCATGAAGATAAAATACATTGTTAAGTGTCAACCTGAGTTTCCACTCCAGCTCCTTACTCACTACTCCACTACAGAACGCCAAAGCTTTAGAACCGTGACTCACAAAAGTTACTGTGACATCACTGGCCCTTCACCCTGTGTATTAATTAACCAATCCACGCAATGTATTTTTGCACAATGGGCCATTTCATCAAGGAACACAAAACAAACGTTTTGTGCATTTTTTAAAAAAATACATGTAATTTGTCCATATGCATGTCCATATTCATCTAGAAACGGATCTGAAGAAACGTCCCTTATTGAATGTGTCTAAATACACTCTGCGGGCTTGAGTCATTAAGGAGAGCAAAGCATAAAAAAGGAGTAACTTTGCACCTTGGCAAAACCATGTTGCATTGGAGGGGGAGGTTAGCTTAAAGTGTGGGGACAGATTTATAGTTGGGGTAGGGCATGTCCTAGATCAACTTTACATTTCAGTGTGAAAATAAAGCTCACAAGTATTTGTGTGCTACAGGTAAAAACAGCCAGTATTTAAATTACGTGCAAAATAATAAACGAAATTGCCCCCCTTGCATTGTAACATGGTTTGTCCCAGAGAACATTAGCTCCTTTTTTTGACTTACTTTCCTTAATGACTGAGGCCCTGCATATCCGACACTTACCGTATTGAGACAGACACAACACACTGCAGGATACGTACAGTATATATAATATAAATACAATATAATGTCCCAGCAGAAGGCACAGATAAAAAAGTGTTCCATTATTGTCACCTGTTAATTATATACACATTAATGAAAACATTTTTTTTTCACTAAATACTTTTATCTGCATGAAAAACACGTACCCAAAGCTTGAATCAAGCTTGCCATCAATTTGATTTAATAACAAAGATTCAATATGCATAAATCTAAACTTTTTTTTTTGCTTCAACAACAATTTATGAATATGTGACAAAAATATTATTAAAAAAATACTGCAAAAATATTTTTTGCTCTGCTGAGGGAAACATAACGATTATTAAATATGGTGACATTGATTAAATATCCCTTCTTCAAGAGTGAAACAATTTTTTTTTTGCTTGAACTGGAAAAAAAATAATCAGGTAAAGACAGATAAATCATGAAAAAACTGCCCTCCAGGTCGCTTCGGCTATATTCTTCTATTTCAGCTGGTTTATAATGGATAATCCATTTAGTGTCCTAATCAGAAGCACTGTAGCCCTATCACAGCGATATCAGTAGGCTACTAATCTCACACAGAACTGTGAATGATCTAAATTATAACAAGAACGCTACATGACATTTCTGATAGAATAAGAAATATGGGGGAGTTTTAATTAGCTATAGAAAGTGCCCTGAGAAAATGTTTTTATTTATTATCCTATTTGCTTATTATTAGGCTTTTATCTATCTTTAAGCTGACATTATATATATATTTTTTTAATTAAATCATTCATTTTGTGTTTCAGTACTGGTCATTTGAATTACACATTTGTAATACTCAATTAAGAAAAGTAAAGTAACTTGATTCAAGGGGTATTCAAAGAATAATGTACACTGACCTTTTAGAGCTCAGGTTTTAAAAGACCACTTCTAAATTACTGCATAAAATGAAATATTAAAAAATATAATTCTGTATAAAACGGAGTTATAAACATACCTTTTAAGGGCATGCATGTAGTAACCAATACGCTTTGATAAGTGTAAAGCACAACAGACAAAGAAGCCAATGTCAGATTGGTTGTTAGCTTTACTACATTTGTACTTAAACATTTTGTTAGTGACACACCACCATTATCATCTAGCTAATTATAATGCGCCTGATTCATTAAGGAAAGTTAAGCAAAAGTAAGCAAGTAAGGCAAAACCATGTTGCATTGGAGGGGAGGTAAATTTAAAATGTGATGGCAGATTTATAGTTGGAGCAGGGCGTGTCCTAGATCAACTTTACATTTCAGTGTACAAATAACCTGTCAAGTATTTGTGTGCTACATGAAAAAATAGACAGTATTTTCCTTATGTGCAAAATAATAAACTCATTTGTACCCCTTGCATTGTAACATGGTTTTGTCCAGAACACTTAAGTAAGAAAACTTACTCAATTTTTTGCTTAACTTTCCTTAATGAATCAGGCCAAATGACATTAAAACAGAAATGTAAATTAAAAATATTTTATATTTCCTTCTCTTCGTCACTGACAAACTATAATAAGGTATGTCTGCAAATGTTGAGTTCACAGTGTACAGTTTAGTTTGTAGTTATGACATTTACAATGTAAATTGCTATCATCTTACTAGTATGAAGCAAATGTGTGTCTTTCAGTCGATAGCATAGACAACAACATGTTATGTCTGTTGCTTATTGTATTAACCCATGACCCCCAAACGTGATCATATGGCATTATTAGACAGACTGTATCCTGGGGCCTATCATCCATCCAGATCAAATTCATTAATTCATTAATACAACCTTTATATCCTGACACCTACTGCCAAGTACTTCTTCACTTGTGACATTTCCTAGCCTTGTATCAGGCTCCAGTGCACTCGTCACAAGTCATTTCCTTTCATTTTAGTAAGAAAATCTATTTTGTTTTCCGGTTGGTCTTCTTTTTTAAGTCTATCATATAGAAAAAAAAACACATTAGAGTGCACAGCAGGTCATCTATGTGGATAGATGTCTGTCACTTTGTTTTGTGATATGTTCTTAATTTATACTACCAAATTGTATTTCAAGGTGAAATGGGAACAAAAACAGCTATGATATCAATGATATAACAGGGAATATGTTTTTTTTAAAGATCATGTATATAATCCTCATCCTTCACTTGTTATGTTTGTAAAGACTAATAAATTGCGGACATGTAAATAAAAGAAAGCTGTGTGTGTGTGTGTTTGTGTATGTATGTATACATATATATATATATATATATATATATATATATATATAGATAGATAGATAGATAGATAGATAGTAACAAATTGAGTAGTTTGCCAAAGGCTTCTAAAAGAGGATTTAGATTCTTAGCTGGCAATCTCCAGAGAAAGGCTGCAAACAGTGTTACAAATTTGTACATTAGTGCACATTGGTCAAAGAGATGTAGGGGGAGGACATATGTGTGATAAAATTATAGGAAACAGATTAGTTTAATTTACATAATTTATAGTGGTTTACTAGAATCTTTTCCCGCCACTAGCAGGCAGGCTGACAGGGTGTGTCTGCAATCAAACAGAACACCTGTAGAGAACTCCATTGTAGAGGCAAGGTGGGAGTGTTATCTGTCCATCACGTTAGGGCTGTGGGAGGAGGGTAAAACTGTCTTTTCCTTTTGTACAGCGTGACCGACGCCAAACAGTGGCTGGTGTCTATGGAGCTGGTATATGTTACTTTAGCGTTAGGGTCACAAGAAAAGAGTGTGCAACCTTATTTTATGAATTATTTTGCCATCTTAACAATAAAAGTAAAAGTAAAAGCACAAAGGTATATGTTCTGTATATATACTGTATATATATATATATATATATATATATATATATATACACATATAAATATATATGTATATATATATATACTGATATATACTATATATATACATATAAACATATATATATATATACATATAAATAAACATATATATATATATATTTATTTGTATATATATATATAGTATATATCAGTATATATATATATATATATATATACATATATATTTACATATATATATATATATATATATATATATATATATATACATATATATATATATATATATATATATATATATATATATATATATATATATACTGTATATCCTGTGACAAAAACACTGTAATGGTATTTTTGGGCAGGTGTGTTTATCCCAGGTCTCTGACCTACATGATTTACATAACCCCAGAAGATTGTTTTGTATGGCCAGGAGCTTCCCAAAAAAGTGTGTTCAGATTTAGGGAAAAGCTGGTAAGAGTCCATGTAGTATAAATGGATAGAGAAGGTTGGGCTCCATTTGCAAGGCCCACGAGATCTTCTGATCTCCCAGTCTGACAGCGGACTGATTAATGGCTGAACCTGTGAGGTGTGCTTAAAAGGATGTCAGATCAGACTCAGTCGTTGCTCTGCCTAGGGGAAAGGACTACAGAGTCTCTAAAAGAGAAAGCCTGATTCTCAGAGAGAGCCTGATATTGATTGTGAGTAAAATATATGTGCTGTAACTTCTTATGTTTTTGTTTAGATTGACAGTCAGGATTGACGTGCTTAGTAAGTGCCGAACAGGCAAGGTGTTTATTTTTACGTTTTCTTTTTTTTTCTGCTTAATAAAACTGAGTCCAGTTATACCAAAACCTTGGACTTGTGTGACTTCTCTGCTGCTGTACACTACCATCTACCCCAGGAGATGGCACTTACTCTTCTAGCCTGGTTACAATACATTTACTTGTGTCAGTTTTGGACAAATGCTGTTATTTGATGAAAACAATAAATGTGTTAAAATAAATTTAAGATATAATGCCAGGATGAGAGCATGAATCTGATATGATGAAATAGAATATTAAATGTCAGGGCCCAAATAAAATATTGCATTGAACATGATTTTCCACTCAGATAAATGTTTGTTTCCTGTTTAAAACATTTGGTCAATTAGCTCAGTAGAAGGTAATTAGGTCGTGCAGACCCTTTGTGAGGAGACCAGCTTAAGATATGCAGATCCTGGACATCCATTGTTTTGATCATGTATTCCACTTCCTAATTGACTTCCTTTCAATCGGTAGTGTAAACACAAAAGAACCACTAAGTGTAAATTAGAGAGCAATATGCCTAGGTGCAATCTTGGAAACACAGCTAAAACCTGAAGGCTCTTTATGCAGGTATTTAGAAATAGTAACTTCAAAGAAATGCCTTCATATTTTGGGAAATCCATGTGCCACTCCGTACTGAGGGGCAAAAACTTACAAGGGTTTTAAAACATAGATACCAACTATACAGGAAACAGCTGTAGTCACATGTATTTCAGGGTGAAATCATATATTGTTGTAATCCCATCATATTTGGTATGTAAATGTGGAAGTTATGACCGGTTTATTTAAAGGGAAGTTATGTCTCTGGGATATATCTGAGAAAAGTTACCAAAGGTAAAAACATTATGAATCATTTTGAATAAACCCTAGGCGGCACCCAGGGGACATTTCCGCCCCCCACATTAGCATCCACACTGCCCTGTGAATGCCGTCCCATTTCATTTTGCTTAATAACCTGTTTTGTGAAGGGACAAATTGTCAGCTTCTTGGGGATCAATGTAATTGAAGGACTGTCCATCTTTTCTGCCTGCCCCCAGTATTATATGTAAGTGATGCTCTGTACTTTCATCCCATTTGTTTTTATTACTGTTTGCAATTTTGTATTTGTATGTGAAATCTTGCATTGGGAAAGGGACCAGTGAAACCGGTAGCCTGAATGAGAAGTGAGTGTGAGGTTTAGGTTGGAATCCTGTGTGTTCCCTTGCAGTAAGCTTCCAAGTCTCAAGTGCGCAGAGGGCGGTTTGTGACAGATAAAGAGGTTCAGGAGTGGTTTCCTGACAAATTAGAGGTGATATATTGTATGACTGTTGGAATATATGATAAGATATTAAATCATGGAGTAGCTAGAGAGGGCTTATCCCTGACATATATTATAAAACAATACAATAAATATTGTGCATGCTTTATCAAACCTTATGAAAAGTATTTTAAACAATTTCCTTTTAACATTGTATGTTTCATTTACTAATTATTTATTTTTACTCAATTGCTGTTTTCATCAAATAAGAGGATTTTCCCAAATGTATGCCAAGTTACTTATATAAAGGAAGAGCAAATTTGGCCAAACTTTACATTCATCACCACGTCACCTTCTCCTATGGAAGATGTGCAAAATTTCCATAGCACATTTTTTTACGTAAACAATTATGCCTCTTAGTTGCATAGAGCACTTGGCACAGGAGCTAACTATCAATGCCAATAAAGTTGTGGCTGTGTCACATCAATTTGGCTGGAAGTCACAGTAAAGCCGTAATCCAAAGTGCCTGGCAATGCTGCCTCCCAAACTACACATACTGAAGAGAAATTTGAAACAAATTTTAGGCCAAATCAATATGGTATTGCAGCAGTGAGATAATAGTAGTAGAGTAAATAATAAAACTATTCTGTTTTAAGGTTTCTGGGTATAAATTATAACAAGGCCTTTCTGTAGTGACCAGGGCTAATTTTTTTTAATATACCAGAGCTTTGGAAGATGCATAACTTAGAAGTATATTTAAGGTGGCCAATAACTGGATTCAAGTAAAATTTTGTGTGGTGCTGTTTTCAGTGGTTTTTATACTGGGAATCCTGACAGTATGAACTGGCCATAAAATTTAGCCAGCAGTTGCACGCTTTCCACCCTTCTTTGAGGATTCCCAGGGTGTTGGTTTATTTACTCAGAATTCAACGCCCAATTTCCCTCTTCCAGATGCTTCAAGTGGACATTCTTCAACTCTGTTCTCAAATTTCTCAGGTTTCTTCTTAAACAAATTCCCGTCTACGTTCCTAGTATTTTTTGCGGCAATACCAGCGCTGCAGTGACAAATCCATTTCCCAGGGAGAAAGTCATTACTACAGTGCATCCTCCATAGACTGTATGTTGCAATAATGGGGAATCAAGATATGCTTGGCCAGAAATGGATCCACCCAGGAAACAGGCAAATTTTGTTTCTCCCAATTCAAATGCTGCAGAATCAGTGCAAACGGCATCTCTTAATAATGTTTCTACAAAATTTCAATTAACCAAGAACCACTGTGTAGCAAACTCCAGGTCTACAGTTGCTCCACCCCAACTGACTGAAGAGGAGAGATGGCGCAGAAGAACTAATAAATGATGTCTCTACTGTTCCAGTGATTTACACTATTTACAAGACTGTCAACTCCGCAGACCACGACAGCCTACAGAACAGTCTTCAGTTTGCTCCCCTTCTAATCCTGGCTTTGTTCGCACATCACTACCTGTTTCTACATTACAACCTGATTTATATTTAGAGATGAGGCCTAAGCTGTCAGTTTCTGCCACCTGTCCTGAGGTGCCAGCTCCTACTGCCTGTCCTGAGCTGCCTGCTCCTGCTGCCTGTCCTGAGGTGTCAGTTCCTGCCACCTGTCCTGAGGTGCCAGTTCTTGCCACATGTCCTGAGGAACAGTTCCTGCTGCCTGTCCTTAGATGCCAACTCCTGCCTCCTGCTCCGAGGTGCCAGCCTCTGCCTCCAGCTCCACGCTATCAGCCTCTGCCTCCACTTCCACATTGCCAGCCTATGCTTCCAGCTCCGAGGTGCAGACCTCTGCCTCCGCTCCAGCGACATTGCCTGCTCCAGAGGGGGTGCTGCCCTTACAGCCTGCTCCAGAGAGGGCCCTGTCCCTCCAGTCCGCTCCAGAGAGGGCTCTGTCCCTCCAGTCCACTTCAGAAACTTTGCATGTGGTTCAGCCCGAGCTACCAATCCATACGGTTCAGCCCAAGTTGCCACTCCATGCGGTTCAGCCCGAGTTGCCATTCCATGCGGACCAGCCCAAATTGCCATTCCATGCGGACCAGTCCGAGTTACCACTTGGTGCTCTCTGCTCTGAGGCTTCTCATAGTGCTGTCTGCTCTGTGGCTTCTCGCAGTGCTGTCAGTCCATGTCGTGTGCCATTCTGAGCCTCCTTCCAAGTTGTGTGCATAGTCCAGGTCTCCTTACAAGTCGTGTGCGCAGTCTGAGCCTCCTTTCAAGTCCTGTGCTTGTCACTATCTCGCTCAAGCACTAGGAACTATTCTCCCAGGATCCATTTCGGGTGCGCACCCAGAAGACATGTGACTGCATTTCATCGTGACTACTGTCTGCAACTCCTATACAAGATTGGTGAATACCTTATTATCGTTTTTGCAGAGTGTGTCCAGCGGAATACCCGGCGAGGCTTGAGACTGATCTATTTATTGGTACAGGTACCTCCTATATTATTTACCACTCTGGATCCTGGATAGAACTATATTCCCTAGCAATAAATTGGCGTTTTGAGGTGCTATACAGGGCTGGATTTCCTCAATATATCAATATATGCATTGGATTATATAAGACATCTCATTGTTTTTATTACGATATTATTCTGTCTTGTTTATCACCGCCATTGCCATAGGTGGTTTTCAATTTTATATACCAAGTCATACTGATGATTTGTCTATATGATTGTTATTGGATGATATACTAATATCTTTTATATATTTGAATTAAATATTTTATGTTTACTTATGCCGGTCATTTGATTTTTCATCCCTATAGCTGTTATCTAGTGGGTATATGCACTGGCTTAATAGTCCTTAATTTCTCCTTCCAAGATGTGCAGCCAGTCTGGGCCTCCTTCCAAGTTGTGGGCCCAGTCCAGGCCTTTTTCCAAGCTGTGCACCCAACTCGTGTGCTCAGCCCAAGACAATTTTTCTCACTCCATCTAAGGACAATTTAGTACGTGCTCCTGCTGTCCCAGTCGGGGACTCCTCTCCTGCTGTGCCAGTCGGAGACCCTTGTTCTCAGTCCAAATCCCTCCCATTAGCCCTTCATCTAAAGTTGTCAAGACTGTTGACTCCTCTTTTGTTTATGAATCCCCACCACCTACCTTCGATGGCGACATAGGACAATTTAGTGCACTTTTAAAATGCTGATTATCCTATTTTCCCTCCATACCCAATCTTTTGGAAAACCGATATAAGCAAGCATTTGTCTTGCTATCCAATTTTAGAGGGAGGGCGTTGGAATGGGCAAGTCCTTTTATTGAAACCAGAGATCCCATTATCTCAAACTTACAACTTTTTACGGATGCAGTGATTGAAGAATTTGCTCCAACACAACTCCAATTGCACCCTGTGTGTCATCTCCTTGCTATAGCGACCATAGTCTCCTGAATTTTCATGCCTTACCATTTATTGCATCACTTACCTTTGTAACCTGTGTTAAATAAAAACCACTTTGTTCCACTTGCATTTTCTCATGGTTTTTAAATTGGGAATCCTGACAGACGGTAGGTGACAGTGCACCATCAGCACTGACAGCCAGGGCCGCCATCAGGGGGGTACGGGGGGTACTGTTGTACCGGGCCCGGGCTCACCAGGGGGCCTGGTACAACAGCTTAGCACAGACTTACCTGGGGCCCGCCGCTGGTCTCTGCTATTCTGTCTTCAGCCTGTCACCGTGACAGCCAGGCACCAGGATCCGATCGCAGGGGTGGAGGATTCATTCCCCCTGCGATCATGTGCTCTGCCTGTGACAGATCACATGATCGCAGGGGGAATGATTCTTCCACCCCTGCAATCGGATCTTGATGCCTGGCTGTCACAGTGACAGCTAGGCTGAAGACAGAATAGCGGAGACCAGCAGCGGGCCCCAGGTAAGTATGTGTTTCTCATGGGGGGGGGCCCGCTCATGGGGGGTGGCCCGTGTGGCACATGGGCCCGATTTTTTCTGAAGGCGGCCCTGCTGACAGCTGCAGCATTCTTGCAGAGCACTAACTGCATGCCCAGCACTTCATCTAAAGATCAAGACAGACTTCATAGAGTCTTGTTTATTTACCTGTTCATGGACTTCAGCTTCACCCTTCAAGATTCTACCTTCTCCAAAACCTATTTCAGCTTTCTCCATCATGACCTGCCCTCTAAGGACTAAGTGGCTTGGACAGACGCTGTGTATCTCTAATAGCTCTACCCAGCCAAGTTGTTCTCTCCTGAAAGCAACTAGCACAGTAACATCCTGGGCTGGCTTCCCACTAAACCAGTAGGACAATGAGATTATGGCCTACCTACTATCAGGAAAAACACTATTATCAATGCAACCTGCACAACCAGCCCAAACTACTCAGTAAGGCTAGTCTGTAAGGGTCTGTGTACAACCAAATGCCCTTCATGCCCCCCCCCCCCCCACACAAAGACTATAAGACTCGCACTGAAAAGCGGTTGAGCTCTTCTCGGGACTTTGGGTACTGGGGTAATGAGAAATATTGGGACCATTGGACTGGCAAGTTTTAAGTTCTAAGTGATCCCAATGCAATTGTAGGGGGGTCTGGATATCCCATTAAATTATTCTAAAGTCGTAATAAAATGTAAATGACACAGATACATGATTCTTAAATAAAAATATTAAAAAACAATAACTCCCCAAGCTCTCTTACACCAATTTATTAACAAAAATGTTTCTATATTCCAAGGTGATATTCTTGTAATCCAATGGGAATTATTCTTTTACTCCATGGAAAATATCCTCAATTTGTAAGAAAAATGATCTTTTTATAATCAATTGGAAATGTACTTAATTTGTAATCTAATGAGAAAAAATCCACAGTAATGCTGTTATTTATTATCCAATGGGGAAAAAAGCTGTCCAAAGGAATTCTTGAAATGCACGGGAAAAAACGTTACTTTGCAATCAACAGGAAAATCTTCTTGTAAATCACAGGATTGGCTGATGGTGATCTGACAACAATAAAGGTTAATGGAAACCTTGTTAATGAAGGGAAAGAGTTTAAACCCCAGTTGGTAATCAGCCTCACATTTGCCAGTTTGCTCATTCTCACAATTTTTCTGACTTATTTTACATTTAGTTTAGTAAATCTAGGAGCGTATCTTCACCATGGAAACACCTCCAAGAGGCATCCGCCGGACCCAAACCATTCTAACAGGGAAGCTTAATCTTCACAACATTTCTTGAAACACTTTGCAGATGAATACCCCTCCAGATGACATAAAACAACCCCACCAGACAGATGACCTTGCCCTCCCTCCTGTAGGCACTTAAGTCAACTCCTCGACACTATACTTCTTGCGACACAATGAAAATGAGTATAATGAGAGAGGTCTGTGTAGTAGGGGATAAGCCAGGAAGACAGTACAGAGTAGCTGCCATTGATGCCACTGATTCTGGGCGTGTAGTGCCATGAGTGGCATTAAAGTAATAACCATACCTGGCGGACAGCTGTAAATACTCTTCACTTAGCAACATCCTGCTCGCAACCAACGCAAGTCCAGCTGCCCAGAACACATAAAGATTTCAAAATTGTGTTTGCTTTTAAAACTTGGAAATGTTTATTTTGATGTATCTTGTGCTTTGCATGTAGCTTAGCAATTTATACAGTTCTGTAGATCATAATAATTTCAGTTTCCTAATAAATTGATAGGTGCGGTCTCATTCTAATGAATACTGGTCTGCATAGTGGTTGCCTCCACTTGTAGACATTTAATGGAAACACAATCTAATAGACAATTAAAAAAAGTATTGAGTGAAAAGTTCTTTCTATTTGTTAAGAATAGGGGATGGGGAGAATGACTGCTATAACTTGCTTTTCTAAGTCTAATGAAATACTTGTTCACAGACACTATTTCCTTTGATCTTGTTTGATAATTAATTTGCAGCAGCAGTTCAACTGCATACTAATTAGGCTGCCAATATTTTTTGTTGCCTCCTGGGAAATGTGTCTGTTTTGGGCTCACGTAACCGCAGAGCTGGTATTTATAGCTAAAAAGGTCATTGCAGAGACCTGTAAATGGCCTCAATACAGGTGTGGCAACTCAGAAAGTCATTTTGCAGCTGAAAACTCCTTTGTTTTACACAAACGCACAAAATAACAACCTCTCAGAAGTAAAACTTTCTCAGCCAGACCTGCTTTGTTTAAGTTTGATATAATTTAGTCAGGCTTATTTATCATCTACTTAAAGTGATAAAAGAATGAAAACTATGAGAAAAGTATAGGAAAGAACTCAGGTTAGGTTGACATCCAATGATGTAAATTGACATGTTTATTCTGGGAGATTTTCCAGGTCCACATTAGGAATTTGCAAATTCTGAAATGTGGGTTCCAGAAAGTACAAGGATCTGATATAGAGTGGGGTATATGTCAACTTTTGTGGCATGAAAATGTACATTCCGTACTGTGAAAGTGTGTCCATATGTAGATTTCTCTGTGTGTTAGCCCATTACCCCAGGAGAAAGGGCGTGTACACGTAAGTGTAACACGCCCCCTGGAGATGCAACATAATTAGACATAGGCACATCCCCAGATACAGAGGAGCATCTTTTGCTTGTGGTGTAGCGCTGGTGTAAAGATGATGATGCCATCACCAGTTCTATCTAGACATCTATGATTGGGCTGGTTGTGTATTGACCCCTATAGCTGATAATACATCAATCATGTTGTGTTGCAGCTATATGTATCAAGTTGCGGCTGCTACCACTAACCTAATGATAGCATCCCTATGCTATTGTTAAGAATACACATTTGCTTGCCTAACGCAGCAATACTGTGATTTTGGCATTAGGCATGTGACTCAACATATACACATAAGTACGCATTTGTGTAAAATCTTTATATGTACATTTGGAGCACTAAATTAGTCAAACTGGGCCCCTTAGTGATCTGGTATGGGTGTCTGAAGTTTTCTTAGCCTGTCAGACCTCCTTTTAGCAAAATATTTGGGATCTGCCCCACAGCCACTGTATGCTATCGACCCTGAGGCTCTATCATATTGGCTTTGGCATCGCACCAATAGATAGACATGATTGCAAGTTATTCAGTCAATAGAGGGTCCATGTCTTTTATACAAGTGTGGGCTGGTTGGATTTCAATGCCACCATAATGTATTTGATTTAAAAAGAAGCCAGACATATACTTTTCAGAGCTGAGAAAATGGAATGTATACAAAATATAAATCTAATCTGCTGATTCTTATTTGCACACCAAGAAGAATAAGTGGTTTTGAGCCACAATTCTGTCTAAGCTGTGGGCCCTGGAAATGACATCAATAAAGCTGAACTTGATAGGAAAATCCATTATCATTTCCTTACAGTGTTGTAACCATGAATTGCTTCATTAAGTTCCTTGTAGATGGTCACCTGATTGTTAAAGTAGAATGTTCAAACTTATTATTGAGTATCTGCATTCAATAAAAGATCATGTGACATCTCATAGTATCACAGGGGCAGGCTGGGTTGGGTGGTAGGAGGGTATCTGCCCCCCCCCCCTCCCTGGCCTGTCCCATAGTGGGCTAAAATTTGCCAACCCCTGTGGTATCACCAAAGACATCCGTAAAGGCATTGAGAGATTGAGAGTGGCAGGGAAGACTCGGATCTCTCTAAGTTACACTGAATACCAATCGACATGCCAGCTAGTATTACATTTACTGTAGATTACTGTGGATCAAGTTTTGTCATCAACAAAGGAGACCTCTGAAAATTAAGACTCATAAGTGTAGTGGAAAGAAGTTGGGATTAAATGAAAAAAATATATATTTCAAATAAAAGTTAGAAAAAAACCCCTCACTTCTACCATCCCCAACAAAAAATGAAAGTGGCTTTAGTAGTCGTGCACAACACAAACATTCTGAACTTCAGAACAAAATTTTTCAAATCTGCAAAATGACGCTGCAGAGCCCTAAATCATTGCCTTGGACCGCTATCACAGCACAGTTTATAGCTGTATAAGTGTAAGAGATCATCAAAACTTTTATCACTGTAGCACATGACCCCAGAAGTGGAAATTCTGTCTAAGCTGCAATTTGTAGATTAGCCTCTGTTCCTTAACACGTCCAGCATGTGATATAACGTGTAATGTGCAAATTGTGTGAAAATTTAATGCAAATAGTTTCATTTTGGGATTCATTATCCTAGTATAAATAACATTGCAAATGAATAATCTATGTTGAAGGACACGAAAAAAAAAAGATCTTTTTGTCAAGAGTCATTAATGTTGTAAGCACGGCTGCAGGGGGTAATCCAGTCCTGCCAGTATCAGCCGAATCTGTCTCTTTCCTGCTGTGTGGAAGTCAGAGGTGCCAAACACTGGAGCAGAGTGATTTATGCCTGCAGGTAACTCTCACTGGTGATGGCGTTTACAGAGTTACTAATTCCTGGCCAGTAGCAAGAAAAGTTTTTAAAGAATCTCCGTGTCAAGGTACTTAGGGGGCATCTAGGTAATAGAAAATATACAAATGCAGGAGGAGATAATGTATTATTATTATATGTTTTATGCAAATGTTTTACATGTATGTAACTTTTTATTCAAGTTCTGAATTATGTTAGTTTAGGCTTGTATTACATACACTTTAAGTCATTTAGGAAACAGAGATTGAACCCTTTCCAATTGCAGCAATCACACGTCAGATCTGCTACAGGGTGTAAGCCTTATATATATACTGCTTATTTTACATTTTACTACTTTTTCAAGAAGTCTAAAACTTTAACTACTCATTTTTAATTATGTTTATCCTTCTACGTTTAGAGTTCTCTCCAAACACATAGGGGGGTATTCAATTGTTCCAAAATCCTGCCGTGTAAAAACTACTACCGTTATTACGGTAGTAGTTAGCTGGATTTCAGCGAGAAAATTACTGCAGTAACTATTACCGTAATAGTGCGCGGACCGCGATATTTACGGTGTTTCCGCCGACAATTGAATACCCCCCATAGATTGATATTTCTGTAGAATATTTCCAAATTCTAGTCAATAAACATCAACAACTTTGGCCGCAATGCAGCGCTTATGTATGTATTTCAGTGGTAAGTCATCAGTCTCTATATCCCTTATGTGGAATTATGTATTATTCTATTATCCTAATATGTCTCTATTTTTATAATTGATACATGTTCACACAATACAAAACATATTGCTATAATTATGTGTTACAGAATACATGCACAATATCTACACTTCTATAACATATAAAAGACCAGGGGGTTTCTAAACCAGTTTTTGGTGGTTTTGCCGGCAGTTTTAAAAAATGTCGGATTTACTAAAGGCCAAAACTGCAGTAAAACAGCTGAAAGTCACAGTTTAACGAAGCACCACTTTATGGATTTCGGTTATCAAAATGCAAACAGCCATGTTTACTAAGCGGCTGTTTGACAACCTGCATAGAATACCGCCGTCAACACAGCCAAAAAAGATGTGGTTGTGACAGGCGTCATTGCTCAAACTGCAAGCTGTTTGAACTATCTTGCCATTCAGAACATAGAGGGGGCACCATTGATCTATGAATTATGAGGGCAATCATTATTTATTGATTAAAGGGCAAAATTTATTTTTAATTAGCTTCTGGGGACAATTTTCTTTTTTCAGTGCTACAGTATGTGTCCATTTCACAAAAACCCGTTAGACAACCACATTAAGTTTTTGTAACATTGTATCTTTCTCCCACTGCATTGAAGAAAGTGATAATGGCTGCATTGCAGACTTTAGTCCCTATCCCTCCAGCTTTCATGCTGTGGAAATAATAATTCACAATATTCCATATTATCACAATATGTATTCATTATATGTCTCAACAAGCACAGAAATTATTATGTTTCAATACTTGCACTTTAAGAAATAATGTACTTATCTTTAGCAAGGTCTACGTGACCTAGTCTAATAGAAAACAAAACAATATATATTGTGGTCAATGTCATAAAAGGAATAGCAGGATAAGGGCCGAAGTTCAGGAGAATAGGAGATGCGGAATAAGGAGTATGAATAGGATAAGGGATAGAAATAAAAAATGTCAGCATAATAAGTCTGATAAAGCCAGATAAAGAAATAGTGTGACACCTGGTCAATGTCTAAATAAAACGTGGAATTTTAGCAAAAGCGCTGAAATAAACATCATACGTAATTAAGAAAGACCTTGATTGGTTTAAGGAGATCATTATATCATTATGGGTATAAAAGATATGTATACTAAAAATAGACTCTGTACCTTATAAAATGCCATTCATGCTGTAACCTGTACCGAACAAACATCTGTATTGCAATGAAGACTGTTCATCACCTTTAATCAATATTGTTCCAATACAACAATGTATCCTATTATCATCACCATAATCACCATCATCATTTATTTATATAGCGCCACCAATTATGCAGCGCTGTACAGACAATATTTGTCATTTACATTAGAGCTTACAGTGTAAATTCCCTACCACACACTTGTGTTCATTTTGTCAGCAGCCAATTAACTTACATATGTTTTTGGAGTGTGGGAGGAAACTGGAGCACGTGGAGGACAACCACGCAAACACGGGGAGAATATACAAATTCCGCACGGATAAGGCCATGGTCGGAAATTGAACTCAAGGAAATCCAATGCCTATAAAAGATATGTGCGGCTTTCTCTACTGTCCTGATTTCCTTGTGTTAGTTTTCCTTTTCTCTAGCTCAGGGTGACACAAGGCTTCTGTCGCTTGTTGTATTTGGATGCAAGAACACGAAGGGATTTAAGCTAATTTTTCTTTGTATACATCGGGGCTGATTGATTATTTGCCTCCAAGTTTTTTTTATTAGTTTTTATTACCTGTTTTGTGTTACCTGTTCTTCTTTCTCTGTTTGTCTTTTTTTCTCTTTTTCTTACTTCTCACTACTGCGTCTACATTTTTCTTTTCTCTTCGCAGGCCGCTGGGTAGCTTGGTTCACACTTGTTTTAAGTATCTTTTCATATTGGTTTAAGACTTCTGCTTCTCCGAATTGGGTTATGACACTGGGGTCCTTTCTCCTGATTTACAGACCATTGGAGGCCCATGGAAATTTGGGTGATTGGCCACTCCTTTATTTATTAGGCTGTTTTCCATTGGTTGGTGGTGGACACTTCTTAATTTCCCAGGCTTGTGGTTGGGGCAGAGGGGTCTGCAATAAACTGGTTTTAAGGCAAATTTTAATATGGGAACTGCACTGAGTGGTGTCCCTCATTATGTTGTCATTCATCTAGGAAGGGGGGGTAGTGCTATGTAATGAGCTGTATGTATTATGTTCTTTAATAAGACCTTAATTAATCCAGGTAAAGCTTCACAGGAGACAGTATAGTACCTGCCAAGAAGTATGAGTATATGAGTATATAAACTACATATATAAATTGCAAGTGTGTTTGTCACACACTAACTGAACTAGAATGATTTTTCCTAATTGAAATCATTAAGGTTGGCATGACAACTTATTTTAGTATCTCCTGAAGTTTGAAACAGGTCATCTGAGAGAAAGCACCTGTTGAAAACTCAGCAACACGCTGCTACTATCATGTGACGTTAAGGTTGTGTGACCTTCCTTAGCAACATCTGTAAGTCCTAGTAGGTCATTTTGGGCAGATGTCCTATTTCAAATACCAGGAGCTGTTCTAGTAAGTTGTAGTACCAGCATAATGATATTAATTATAAACCTTTATAATGTATTTGTAATGTGTGCATTATTAGCTTAATATGTGTACAGCATGCAGGAAGCAGAGCTGATCTAAGTGACTGTAAAGGAAAAAAATGTCACTATTTTGTCTAACTGTTGAAATAAAACCTGTTGTGTACAGTAAATGACATGTCATTGTTAAAGGTTTGCAACAGCAAATTGGTTCCTTGCCAACACATTATGAAATGCTACTTTGCTACAGTTTTACTTTTAAGCTTTTGCAACTTAAAAATCATTATTATAATAACTATAATTTATAAGCGAATTTAAATGAAATACCTATTTCCATTCATACCACAGGTATTTACATAGAACAGTGCTCCACAATTTAAAATTCATTCATGTTAAATATTTATCAGAAAACACAGACTTTAAACACTGGGAATTAAATCAGTTTGTTATGCTGTGGGGTACAGGAATCCCAGATGATTTGGAATTAAAAAAAAAGAAGCGGAGACAGGTAGGTGGAAGAAACGCTGCAGGCAGACGATGCTAAAAGCAGGATTAATAATCATTGTTCTCTGAAACATACCAGCTCTACCTGAGAAACAGGGCTTAAGGCCATTTTGCAAACAAAGAGGTATAAAGGGAACTATGATTCTATAATACACTATTAATGGATCAGTTATGGGAGGAATTGTTTGCAGGAAACAAAATAAGTTAAACTGAAGTAGATTTATTTATTAAAGAATGTATTTTACTTCTGTCTATTGTATAAGGGATGCCAACTTTTGGGTTACCCTCCTTACATACCCCATCCAATGCAGCAAGTGGGGGGTCCCCATATCCACATAAACCCTATTATTTAAAGCTGGATCATTCTTCAGTCTGTTCATTTTCAATGAAGTGACTGCAACTCATAGCAGAGTTTTAAAAGTCCATCCAGTCATCTTTAACAGAACTCTGTGGTGGACTGGATGGATTTAGTCCTGCATCATGATATGGTTTCAAGTAACTGGGTGGTATATTTACTTGCTACATGGGAGGGGAATTATAGCAGGGGGATGTTGTCAGCTTGTCTGATTGGTACAAATAATAGCAATGCTTTGCTACATTTAAAATACAGATAGAGTATTAGTTATTCCAAGATGCTCCTAGAATAAATTAAGTTGCATTAATGAACTGGCAAAAATGTTGAGACTGAATATAGTTTGAGCATTTGTACCTATTTGTTCCCCATGTGCTTGCACATATGTATGTCCCCATGTTTACATGTGTGTAGGCTCCCATCTCTACATGATGGCTAAGTGGTTAGCACTTCTGCCTCACAGCACTGGGGTCATAAGTTTGATTCCCGACCATGGCCTTATCTGTGTAGAGTTTGTATGTTCTCCCCGTGTTTGCGTGGGTTTCCTTCGGGTGCTCTGGTTTCCTCCCACACTCCAAAAACAAATTAGTAGGTTAATTGGCTGCTATCAAATTGACCCTAGTCTTTCTGTCTGGGTGTGTCTTAGGGAATTTAGACTGTAAGCTCTATTGGGGCAGGGACTGATGTGAGTGAGTTCTCTGTACAGCGCTGCGGAATTAGTGGCGCTATATAAATAAATATATGATAATGATGATGTTTCTTAAAATGCACCTTTAAACAGGACTACCAAGAATAATCCCAGGCACTGGAGCTGTCGCTTCCTGCTCCTGCCCACAAGCTGGCTGTACACGCAGCCTAGAAAAGTGTGACGGCGCACTTTGCAGAACCTTTAATGCAGCTCATTTGGGGTTGCCCACAACATATTTGGCCACCACTGGTTATTTGGAACCTGCCACATCACCCTCTTGGCACCCCTTCCGTGAAGACACATACCACATGAATTTGTGGGTTGACATAAAGAAAAATATTAAGTTTTATGAAAGTCTTCATTTTTGTTCTAGAACAACGAGCCCAATTTATATGCTAAATACATGGGTGTAAGAGGACATGTAGTCTGTCTTTACATAATGTGCCACATTTGGTTTTAGTTCCATTGGTTTACATGTGCATGCAAATATGCTTTCGTGTAAAAGTGTTGCATAAAATGGATGAAAGTATTGTCCGTTGCCTGATAACCTCAGAGGGTGTATAAATCGAGTTGTTTTGCACATCCAAAAAGGTTCTGCAGTCATCCACAAAACTTGGAGTGTTCCTTTAATATCCAGTCTCCATCTCTTAGAATTAATATTTTTTTTCTTTTCTAACATCAGTATTTATTATACTGGGTCATCTTTTTGGCACAAGAATGACACCGTTTGGTTCTAGAATGATTAAACAATTGGATTCACATAAAATATAAGATAATTTCATAAACATTTTGAGGGTAAATGAAAGGAACCCTCACTTTATTTTAAATTTACAATTTTTAAATAATATCTTTGTCACTTTTTTCTTTTTTTATACACAACACTATATTTTAACCAATCATATTATTATTATATATATTATTATTATTATTATCATATTATTGGTTATTTATTATGTACAGAATATAGATATTTTGACAAATAATAATAATAATAAAGTAATAAAGATCTTGAATTACTGGTATGTTGGAATCAGAGCACCCCCTACCCAAATACTCATGCCCTTCTTTTTTATGTAACCTATTTCAACCAATCAGAAATAAGCTTTTAGCAATCAAGTGTAAGCAGACTCATGGAAGTCAATATCTACATGATTTGTATGGTTTAGTGGATATGTGTTCTAATTGCGCTCTTTTGTTAAGCAAGTGATTGTGTTACATATTACAATTGGCAAGTATGGAGACTATTAAATATTTCATCTGGAATACCAACCTGTACTTAATTTATTCCTAAGCCTTGATGTGCACCTGTCACATTTAATTAACCTTTTCTGCTAAAATAGGATATGAACTGACGTGCCTGCTATTTGCTGTAGCAATGCTAGAGTTTTAGTGATCATTCTTTTTAAATGTGTCTCCTTTATTTTTCGCTGACATTCACTTCCTCATGCCAGTGGCGTCTATATTAATATGTAAATGAGGGGGGGGTCTGCAGCATTCTAAGCGTGTCAAAGAAACATAATGAATGCATTGTGTTTTAGGAAAGGATAGATAAGGTCATTGTAAAATCATTTCTAATTTTAACAGCCTGTCATATGATTCACAGCTTATCAAACCTGTCTTCAAGTGCACCCAACATGTCTTGGTTTGAGAATACCCTTAATAGTGCACACGTGAATTAATGAAGTTGACTGGTCAATTATTGCTTTACAAGTTATCATATATGGGGATCCTGTAACTATAACTTGGACTATTTTGTTAACTGAGCACTCACTTCAGTACCACAGAATGACTATGGTCAGTATGTTCTAGCCGGATGTAGAAAAATGGTTCTCACAACATCTCCCAAATGTTCTGGTCTGTGGGACAGAATCTCTCAAATTAGAACTATCCAGGCTAAATCAGGAGAATTGGAAAGTATGCAACTCCCCCACACATACGGCACAAAAACATGAGACCAGCCAATCACAGACGGTGGATTCGAACCATGCTTTGTTGAACTGCGGCTGGGGGAAGAAGGAGTATAATGGTGGAGAGACTAAGATATTTAAGAGAAAAATTAGGTGATCAGGGCAATCTATCTAGAAACAAGAGTGAGAAGTTGGGGAGTCACCAAGAGAAAACAAAGGGAGACTCATTAAAGTCGAATAAAAATTAAAAAGAAGAAAAAGTGAAAGAAAGAGGAAATAGCTACAGCTTAGGGTTAGCAAAATGCAGATAAAATCAGGGTTAAACAAGATAAGGGAAGCATAGTGGTAGGAACATAAGAGAACAATCAGTCAGTTATTTAATTCATTTTCATCAGATAGTTAATTTAGTGGAAGTTAGTCAGTCACCTTATTTACAGTTAGTCAGTAAGAGTATTGGCAGTAAGTAGACAGCTGCTAGTATTAGTCAGTTTGAGTACACAGGAAAGATAGAGATAGATAGAGAAATAGGGAACACAAGATAAAAGAAGTCTGAAATGAAGGACAGAAACAAGTAGGAACAAGGTAGGAAGAGGAGAGAGTTATTATTTATATAGCGCCACTAATTCCGCAGCGCTGTACAGAGAACTCATTCACATCAGTCCCTGCCCCATTGGGACTTATAGTCTAAATTCCCTAACACACATACACACACACAGACACACACACAGACTAAGGTCAATTTGTTAGCAGCCAATTAACCTACTAGTATGTTTTTGGAGTGTGGGAGGAAACCGGAGCACCCGGAGGAAACCCACGCTAACACGTGGAGAACATACAAACTCCTCACAGAGGCCATGGTTGGGAATTGAACTCATGACCCCAATGTTGTAAGGCAGAAGTGCTAACCACTTAGCCAACATTCTGGGTCACCTCTTCAGCAGCATCAGTCATCAGAACTAAAAGCACCGTTTGTCATAGAGTGAACAGGGTCCACAGCAACCAGAAGACAAGCTATGGATCTATTCCACATAGGGTTACATATTGTAGGCAGACAGCGTCAGCTTGATAGCTTTCCAACTGGTTCTACCAACTTACAGACACCTGAACAACAAAACACTTAGTGCACACACCTGAGTCCTATCCAGATGAAGTGTTTACAAAAACTGAGGCCAATCAAACTGCTATTTAACTGAGGGGCAGCAAGGTCCAGTTTAGGTTAGGTTAGGAAGGTCAACCTAACCGGAAGGTCAGGCTTCCGGTGCAGAAAAACTGTCAAAAATGCAAAATTTGAAATGCACGTTATTGACTGGAACCTTTAAAATAGATTCAGGATATTTTCAGTAGATAACTACTGAATTAATATATATGTATATATATATATATATATATATATATATATATAATGTATATATAGAATGTTTTGAATATAGTAATTTGATTATTATTTCGTTATAATAGGCACAATAATGTATTATTCATTTAATTAGTGAACTTATTAATTAGTCATAATTACACCCCATCCATCCTTACTTGTTCCTATTTTCTCCAATAAAAGTATTGAGTCAAGTTCATTGAGGTCTCAATTTGGTTTGGGGCCTGACCTCTCTTGATGTCGGGATTGTCGGCTTTTTGCAGAACGGTAAGCCTGGACTAAAGAACTTGGGGACATCACTAATGGATAAGCTTTTACACATTCTTGCAAAATGGTCTATTACACTGGAGTAACTTCTATTTTAGCTAGAGATTTAAACCTAGCACCCGAGAAAAGTCTACCACAAATATTTTTATGTCATATGATCTGAACTAGCTACTCTCTTTGAATGTATGAATTGGGTGTTTGTGGAACTCAATAATAAAATAAAGTGTATGTGTGGTAAACAGGCTTAAACACTTTATCACAATGTAACAGAACGTTTCTTTGTTATCAGGTTCAAGTGTCGCAGTTGTGAGAAGTCCACAGCAAAAAGACCTTGATAAACGATTTAATAAAGTTTTATTGATTATTGCTTTACCTCTGACCTCTCACTCTATACTATTATTGTGTATGTGTTTGTTCCCTTTGTTGTTATTATATATAGAAACATGGTACATTTAGAGAAAGGAAAGTACAGTACAACCTTAGCTCTTTTAATTCACAGTAGTATCAGTTTTAGAAAATCAAGAGTTATGGAGAGTTTTTAATACTTAAATAGATAAGTTGCAGTTACTTTATATTAGAATTTACTGTTAGAGTATTACATTTTATTAAAAAAGATCAAAGTGATATATGTTATGTAATATGTTTATTATATTTGTAAAATGTATTTGCTTTATTAGTTCACAAGGATATACTAAGGTCGGGCCCCAAAATGATAGGCTCCCATGTCAAGATTGTAAGACTCCCATAAGGACTTCCAGACATACAAGGCAAAAACTAGGCACTTTTCAAGGTTCTATATAGCACCAGAAAATGTATCTTTATAAATAAAGTTTTCTGATACATTTTGAATATAATAATGGATGGCAGTAACTTCTTCCATCATGCAGATGTGGTTGTTACCATTAATAACTGCCTATTTAGACAATGGCTAGATATCTTCATAGTGAACACATAGTGGAAGTAGTGACATCTGCAGGCTATTAATAAAATATATAATGCAAATTTACTGATATTGTAAACAGTAATAGAATTGCTTTAAAAATACCTGTACCTACATACAGTGAAGGCAGGCCTTCTGTAAACTGAACTGGGGCTCCAATCTCTCTTTAATTAATTGTGCCTAGCATAGAGGACTGCCAGACTAACACTACCATTGGGTGAACCTAGTCAGTGGCCTGCTATTGTGCCAATGGATAGTGGGCACCTAAAGCACTAAATGAATGATATAAAGTCACTTATCCAATGTGTGTAATGTTCCTGTGGTGTTCCCACACGGAACGCCAGTCGCTAACATGGATACTTCATAGGCAAACCGAGGGGGGTGGTTCCTAGTGCCTGGAAACCCCCAATCCAAGCCTGGGGCTCTGTATAATTGAAGTGGCTGGACCCTGCTCCCGCTTCACACAGCTCTGCTTGAAAAGCTGTGTGCACCTAACAGTAGTGCACGCAGCATTGCCCATGTATATTATGGGGATAGGAAGAGTTGGAGAGCAGCCAAGCACTGTCTAATATTATAGCCACGCCCCCATGCATGCTGGTCATGCCCACTGGCGGCATGGTGTGGAAACCCCCCTCCACAAATCCTGCGTTTGCCCCTGTACTTACCTGGGAAGCTGTATGATGCTGCAGCATTGCCTAGAGTGCCAACACACTTCAGCCTCCCCTGTATATTCTAGACAGAGTTTTATGTTTTCCCTGTGTACACTTTGAGCTATAAACAAAGTTAGGGTGTTGTTTCTGCAACCTTTCTGCCCACTAACATATTTTTGTTCCTTTCTAGACCAGGCCACACCACAATGTGATCATAACTCCAAATATAACACGTATATGCATCTAAGACACATACAGTTGTATGCAAAAAATCGATGAACCTGTGGTCAAATTGCAGGTTTCACTAAATTTCTAAGTAAAAAGAAGTTAATACAACCTGCACAGAGGCACCCTCAAGTCAAAATAATTTCCAAGTAGTGCCCTGCCATGCACATCACCGGCCCTGGCTGCCGCACCCTTGTGAGATCGCCACGGCACCCCGGGGACCCGCGGTGCACAGTTTGGGAACCACTGACTTACACACAACCAGGTCATAAGCACTTGAAAAGTTTTGTTAACATTTGTTTTGATAGCGAAAAACACATTCGCTATTATGTTTGATTTAAATAAATAAAACCTTCTGTAATACAGCAGATATAATAATCCTTCTCACATAAGAGTGAATGCAGCATAAAAGGTATATTTAACAGACCTCCACAACATCAAATAATATACATACAATCAAAGAAGAAAGCTTCAGAGGTGAATCTGCAATCAGCTAATCAGAAGCAGTTAGTCCTGGTAACCGTCTCCATCATCATCATCATCAATGTATTTGCTCCATCCTCGGGTGCACACATTTGATATGGCTACTAATGTTTGTCTCCGTGCAGGTCTGCATTTATTCACAATTCTACAAACATGCCCTTACTGCACTTGGCTTATGTTAGACCCCCCTTCCCTCTCCTGTTCCGCCTGTCACAGACATAGGCGTATGCCTTTTATTGTGGGCATGCGCAGTACAAATTTGCATGTAAGTAAACAAACGTATGCCCTATTCAGCATCAGCCCCCAAGTGTTTTTAATTCTTGCTTTGCCCATTTTTTAATTCGTACTTGCAGAACTCTTGTAGCAGAGAAATAGTCTTAGGTCTTTTTGCATGCACTGCATGTGCGACATCTCCCTACGGACTTTCAAAATTATTCAAGTACGGTGACTGTGAAGGTCATTATAAAGCCTTAATTTTTAATTTCTGTAAGTCCTTCATGGTTGCTTTAGAGGTATGTTTTGCATAATTGCTGAAAAATGCAACTTATTTTTTATAGACTCTGGAACATTTCAGTTTTTTGGATTTGTTGATATTTAGTTGTATCCATTCTTCCTTCCACCTAAACAGTATTTCACATGCCATAGGCTTCTGCACAATCCATAAAGATCCGCCACCATACTTAATGGATGGCAGCATTCTGTTCTTCAAACTCATTACCTGTTTTTCTCTAAATGTATAATTTTATGCTGTGGCCAAAAAGTTTCATCTTTGCTTCATTAGTGTGCAGCAGGGTGCAAAGAAATAATGTCCTTTTTAAGGATTGCTCTGCATATATTAGATTTTTGTGGTTAGGTTATAAGAAATGTTCCCTTCAACTCTTCCATGCAGATACATATTTTTGACAGGTAAACCTTTCTCCAGGTTTCTGTACAGTGATATGTGGGTTCTGCTTTGCATATCTAACTAGAATAGAAGCTGGGTCTTCAGATCTCACTTTGAATTAACTAGTTCCCTTTAACTTCCATTTAATAATGTTTCTGGCAGTAGAAATTACCAAGTTGGAAGTGTTTAGTTATCTTTTTGGAGCCTTTTGAAACAGTCAAATGTATTTCAAGATCTCAGTCAGCTGCTGAAATGTTTTTAAAAGGCTTAATTTAAAGCCTAAAGTCTCAATGAAATATTGATAAAAAAACAGTATTAGTGGAAGGATGCCACATTCACATTATTTATTTCATTTTCAATCTATTAAATTCAACAAATAAATAATACTTGTACATTAAAATAAGCATAAATGGGTCAAGTTTGTACTCTGCAGACAATGGGCCTGATTCATTAAGGAAAGTAAAGCAAAAAAAAGAATAACTTTGCACCTGTTGTATTGGAGGGAATGTAAATATGTAAATTGTAAATGTGGGGACAGGTTCATAGTCGGGGTAGGGCATGCCATAGATCCACTTTAAAGTTCAGTGTAAAAATAAAGCTACCAAGTATTTGTGTGCTACCTGAAAAAACAGCCAGTATTTAACTTATGTGCAAAGTAATACCACTTTCATACTGCCGCCCCGGCAATATCCCGGGTTGTTAACCCGGGATATTGCCGGGGCACAAGGCAGTATAGATAAGAAGATTCCCGGGTCGGGCGGGTTCATACTGCACCTGCCCGACCCGGGTTTTAGAAAAAAAAAAGTGTAAAAAAATGTTTTAATTAAAAAAAAATACATAACAAGTGTTTACTTAACTTATTTTCAGCCAGCGGTGTCTCCGGTGCGTTGCCAGCTAGTCCATTAGAAATGACGTCATTTTAGTACCCAGAGGTCCCCCTGACAGCCGGCAACGCACCGGAGACACCGCTGGCTGAAAATAAGTTAAGTAAACATTTGTTATGTATTTTTTATTAATTAAAATCATTTTTTTTTACTTTGCCATTTTATTTTTTTACAGTATGAATGGTGAGACCCGGGAATTACACGGGTTGCACCATTCATACTGCCGGCGAGCGGGGTCCAACCCGGGAAATACCCCTTGCAAAATCCTGGGATTTTAGACCCGGGATTTTGTGGTTGGACTATTCATACTGCACCAAGACCCGGGTTTTTCAGCGTGCCTCTGCAAAAACCCGGGTTTTTGGTGCAGTATGAATGGGGTATAATAAACTAATTTGCACTCTTTGCATTGTAACATGGTTTTATCTAGGATCAAATTTACTGATTGTTTTTTTTTTTGCTTTGGTCTCCTTAATGAATCAGGCCCAATGTGCTCACTTATACCGCATTCACACTGCCTAAAAAACTGGGATTTTGCCGGGGCGAGCTCCGACGACTCGGGTTGTAGCTTAGAGTGAAAGGGGGTCAGTGCAAAATTAGGGGTCATAGGCCCGGAACTTTTGCTGGGTTATTCTCATGTCAGTCCCGAGCCGCCTGCAGTGTGAATGGTGTGACCCGGGTTTTTCAACCTGGCTCTCACATGAAGAAGCTGATTGGGAGGATTAGGGACACTGCAAGATGACATCATTTCAAAGCAGCAGAGAAGAGAGGTAGGAGATAGAATGACACACTGGCTAGAGGAAGAGGTGTGTGAGCTGCTGGTGATAAGAGGAGAGGAGGAAATAAAAAAACAGATCACAGCCACTGTAGGATGCAACAATTTACTATAACATAGCTAAAATACAAACAGAGGGTGGGAAAAAGCGCAGCCAGTAACAGGTGGTAAATAAACTAAAGTCACTTCGTAAACAATACTCCAAAGTGCATGACCACAACCGGAGAAAGAGTAGGAATGGCCATTTTATGACCAATGTAACGTGGTGTTCATCAACTCTGCCCTGGAGAATCCCATAGCACTGTCATCATCAAGCTGCCGTGATGCTCAGAATCCAACAGCTGAAAGCAGCCAGTCAAGTGTGCCCTCACTGATGATTAGCAATGATTCGCTGGAAGAACATGGTGATTTGGAGTGTTCAAATGTGAACAAAGAAACCATGAATATGTTGGAAGAGGAATTGGCAGACTCACAACCTTTGCCAGTGGCACAACCTTCACTAGACACCCAACCGTTGCAAGAGACACAACCTTCACCAGACACCCAACCGTTGCAAGAGACACAACCTTCACCAGACACCCAAGCGTTGCAAGAGACACAACCTTCACCAGACACCCAAGCGTTGCAAGAGACACAACCGTTGAAAGCGACACAACCTTCGCCATCGACGCAGACCCCGACGTTACGTTCAAACATTAAGTTTATTCATTTTAACATTTTTAAAGTAAATGAAATAAATATATGAAAGTTTAACATTACTAAACTAAAAACTAAACAAAACTACGATACTAAACATAAAAACTTATTAAAACATGAACATGTTGCAGCAAGAAGCTAGTGTGAAGGAGGGAGGATGCCTCAAGCACATATCAACTTACAACACTGTTATTTAATTTTGCAGCAAAATTCATATTCATTCATCCTCGGTGGCCCATTTGTAGTTTGCAATGTTCCTAAAAGGTAGAATAAGCTAAATAAGATTGAACAAGCAACAAAAGCCATGACCACAATAATGGTTGAACAGTTCAAGGCAATGTATATTACTATGGTGGCCCAAGAAGAAGCACATCTCCAACGCTTCATGGACAATGAGCGTGAGCTCTATCATTAGCCAAATTATGGGTATACAGTAGCAGATTCTCAGGGAAAACTGAAAATTTATGATGGCTTACCTAGATCGCCTGATGCCAAGACTGCAAGGACCTGCACAACCTCCTCATCATCATCATTTATTTATATAGCGCCACTAATTCCGCAGCACTGTACAGAGAACTCATTCACATCAGTCCCTGCCCCATTGGAGCTTACAGTCTAAATTCCCTAACATACAGACATAGACAGACAGACAGGCTAAGGTCAATTTGATAGAAGCCAATCAACCTACTAGTATGTTTTTGGAATGTGGGAAAAAAAACGGAGTACCCAGAGGAAACCCACGCAAACACGGGGAGAACATACAAACTCTACACAGATAAGGCCATGGTCAGGAATTGAACTCATGACCCCAGTGCTGTGAGGCAGAAGTGCTAACCACTTACCACTGTACTGCCCACAACCACAACCACCTCAACCACAACCTCCATACCACATTGAGGGTCCTTACCCCTTATATAACAGAAGACAACAAATATTTCTGTCAAACCCAGGTACACCACTAAACACCCCACATCATCCTCCACAAATGGCTCCACATAACCCTGAGTACCAGGCTACTCCCCATAACCAAGAGTATCCGTCTAGTACACATAACTCTGAGTACTTGACTAGTCCACAAAACCCTGTGTACCCACATTACCGTCAGTCCTAGGTAATGAAAATATGTACAGTACATTTATAATGTTTGCCTGTTTTTAAGGCAACAATATTTAAAATGTTTTCTATATTTAAAATGTTTATAATGTAAGCAATTTAAAAAGTTTTATCTTGCACTACTGTATTGGCACATGTGTGTCTACGCTGTATATTTGTATATGTTTCTTTAAATGCTATAATGTACAGACATTTGTGAAAACACACACACTTTTGATTTATATTGGCACATATGACATAATATGTACCCTTTAAAAAAGTATTTTCCACTTTGAATAAAATTATTTTGTTCAGGTAACCCTTTGTCTGCTCTACTCAATTATTGATGACAGATTGGCGATGATGGTGGTACGAATGAGTGCTGCAGAGATATTTGTACGTTCTCCCTCATAAGTTGTAGAATCCACAGACAGCACATATAGTTCAGAGTCCTGTACGTTCTGCTCTTTCTGTATTTCACAAATATTGTGTAAAATACAGTAAGCAGCAACTACATGGGGCACAAGTTTGGTATCAATGTCAATGCGCTTCAATAAACACCGCCAATGGTGCTTTCAATCGTCCAAAGGCATTATCTACCACCATCAGAGCACAGCTGAGGATATGGGTGAAGCAAATTTGTTCTGCAGTTTGTGGTCTGTCTAGAAAGTGCTGGAGTGATGAGGTCCAGTACCTACTGAAATGTCCCACGTGATAAACGAAAGTGTGGCATCCACTGCTGGTTCTCAAAAGCTTCCACAGTAGACCAGAAAGCTTCTCAGTGACTGCATTCTCTAACACACATTGTTCAGTTAGTTGCCGCACTGAATCTCAATATGGAGGAAATTCTGGCCCTGACAAAAGCTCTCCTCCTGAGCAAATAAAGACATTGAGTATTCTCCCTCTCTGCCATAAATTGCTCCTTTCTCCTCCTGAAATGACACTGTGCAAGGTAGACAGTGTCAGCAGCTGCAGCAAGCTCTCATTAACTTTATAAAACAGCCCAAAGACTCAATTAAACAGGAACTCCGAGCTACACAATAGTAACTTGTCGGCCATGATTAAAGCAATGCTGTGAACAGTCACCACCCACTTTGGCCTCATCTTTGTGTGCAAAAAAAAGTCCCCTTTAAATGACCTCGCAATTTTTCAGCCAATCATAGCTCCTCTTGTGATGACTCACACTTATTGCCAGGGCAGACCCGGGTTCAGTATGAATGGGGTCGACCCGGGAAATGCCCGTGTCCAAGGTGCAGTGTAAATGGGGTCTTTGAGCTGGGATGCTCTGTGACACGGAAAAAACCCAGCTTGAAAAACCTGGGATATTGCAGGGGTGGCAATGTGAAAGCGTTATTAGTGATTAAAGATGAACTGATCATAGGTGCCAAAAGTTTGCATATATCTATTGTATTCTGGTAGAATTATCACATCTCTGCAAGGTTGACAAGAGGGTTCTGGTCAGGTAATCAATTAATTATAGTGAATAGTGAACTTAATAAGGAAACTTGCTAACACCACCTTATATAAAGAATATTTTTACTTTGGTCACTTAATATTTATTTTTGAACATTAGAGTTGGTGTGTCTTTCATTGCTATGAAGTCTTACTAGTAAAGAGTATGCAGCTTATAAATTCACAAGTAACCAGTGACATTACGGAGCTACGAAGGCACAAGTTGAATATTGGTAAGCCCACGAAATTGCTACTACAACTGTGCATTGGTGACATATGTAATATAAATATGCCGGAATTTGTAACTTTATTTAAACACTATTTTATACCTTTGATAAAAACTAATAAAATATTACTTACTCAATAGGATATATTTACCACCTGCTAAAATATGTCTATTATGAGAATGTTGAAATGTTATTATCACCACACACAGATACAGCAAATCCTGATGATAAATTACCCTACTATATGCTCTAAGTGTTCCCAGACAGAAAAATAAAAATAAAGTAGCTATCAGTATGCATTGTTTCAAACTCATTTAACCTGATTGCATTTAAGCACACCTTACTTTTTTTTTATAGCTTAGGCATTTCTTATAAGATATTTAAATTATATGTTGATAGCAATAAGATGAAAACAATGGAACTTGCACAAAGAAAATTACAGTCTTGCTTATAAAGTCTCAGGCAGTGAATCTGAATTACTACAAAACTATAGCCCACGGATAATCAAAAATAATGAATATAAAACTCAATATGATTTGATGGAAAATACACAATACACTTGAATATACAAATACCTTGCTGTGAAAAGTGCAAAACATATTTTCTGAACGTGTAATTCTTTCCTGTCATACATTTATATATATATATATATATTATTAAATGAGAGAGTCGGTGCACAATCAATCAGGAGAATCGGGGAACCATTTAATAATAACACTATGTACACTGATTAATTAGACTTTAAACTTTTGGATGAACTGAATAATAATTGTTGGTAAACCAACATTTTAGTTGGGCACAAAGTCATGGTAATACATACCACAGTGTGCACACTGTTTATAATCCTCCCCTGTTAATAAACCCATATCCAACTGTTGCTCAGCAACCTAGAATGTGATCCATAGTCATCATAACTATGTGATGTACACAAAAGCCAAAAGCCAGTAAAGCTACACCGAATAAAACAGAATGGCCGCCCTATACATTCAAACTAAAAACCCTGATCCAATAGATAAAGTCATCAAAATAAGCGAACTATAAGCAGTGATTATTCAGAAAAATCACGGAAATTAAGTCCAAGCCACTGGAATTGTAGGAAGAAGGGATCAGTGAGCACACCTCTGCAAGCAGTGCATCTACGGAACCTGTAGATTACCAGGTTTTGTTTAGATAACCAAGTGGTCACAGATGCAGAACATTCTGTAGGAGACAAGAATGGTTTCACTGCAAACACTTGTAGGTTGCTTCATTTTCTATACCCCATAACAGGGTGAGAGGTGCCTTGAAATGATAAAGCCGCTGGACAGGGCCTGATCAACCACTAGGCTGACCAGGCTGCAGCTTGGGGCGCTGAGTCCTGGGGGGCGCAGCCCGGCACACTAGCAAGCTGTTTTTTTTGTATTTTTTGTTTTTTTATTCAAATGCCGGCGATTGGCTTCTTTCTCCTCTGATGGGGCCGCCCCTGTCCACAAGGGGGCGGTCCCGCATGTTCCTATACACAATCACGCAGCTAACAGCATCTGATGCTGTTAGCTGTTAGCTGCTGCTGTTAGTCAGTGTATTGCTTAGTGTGGTCACGTGAGATCTCACATCTCACGTGACCACACTAATCACAGAGAGCGCGCCCGCAGTGACAGTGCAGCTAACAGCATCGGATGCTGTTAGCTGCGTGTGAAGATGACAGAAGCGCCGACTGGTGAGAGGAGGAACAGAAGACAGCAAGGTAAGTGCAGCTTGTTAAATATCAGGGGGGGGGGGGAGACACATCTGATGTGGAGGGGGGGAGATGACTGGGGGGACTAATGAGCTGGCTAATGTGGCTAACGAGGGGGGTCTTATAAATTGGATATGGGGGGGATTAATGAACTGGCTAGTATGGATTGGATAGGGGGGATTAATGGAGTGAAAATGGGGAGGTAATGAACTGGTTAGAGGGGGTGCTTATGAATTGGATAGGGGGGTGCTTATGAATTGGATGGAGCAGGTTAATGAAATGGCTAGGGGAGGGGATTAATGAAGTGAAAATGGGGAGGTAATGAACTGGCTAGAGGGGGGTTAATGAATTAGATAGGGGGGATTAATGAAATGGCAATAGGGAGGTAATGAACTGGCTACAAGGGGGGGTTAATGAATTGGATGGGGGGTCATACACTGTCTGTTGCGGGTCGATAGGGGGGATGAATTAGCTGGTGGCGGAGGTGATGAAATAGCTTGCTGGGGGCAGGATCTCTGTATTGTGTGGCAGTGATGTGGATGCTGACTGTGGTTTCAGCGGTCACTAGAATACTAATACTAGATAGACAGGGCTGGTAAATGTTACTATATGAGTGTAAATACATTTCATATATTTTATTGTCTATGTCTGTACTAGGGGGTTGTTTTGTATCATTCAGGGTTTGTTAAAATTTGGCACTATAATACAATTTTTGCACATTTTAAATACAGGACTCCCAAGTTTTCAGAAGCCAGGCAACGGCCAACGCTCCAAGAACAAGCAAAAGAGAACACCAGGTAGTCTACGCTGCAAGATCAGGTAAGAGAGGAAGTGCATAATGAAGTGTGTTTTATGTATTAATTAATGTTTTACAATTTTGTTTACATATATCTATATATATATCTATATTTTTTTTTTATTTACCCACACATTGGTGCGGGGGGGCGGTAACCAGTGTAGTAGCCTAGGGCAGCTGTGACCCTTAATCAGGCCCTGCCGCTGGAGATGATCAACTATTTGGATTTAATGGTATGAGGATCGCAGAACTAGATGTCACAAATTTTGAGTTGTAAAAAAAATGTGCAGATCCTAACTTATCTCTGTTTCTCTAAGGCTCTGGTAAGAAGACAGGGTCAGACTGGGACTAAAATTTGGCATTGAAAGCCGACAGGCCCAGCTGTTGTGGTCTCCATGCTAAATATTGTTGCACGCCAATGGGCCATTGTTGGTGCAGTCTTGCAATGAAGCATCGCTACAAACATATATATGACACTTAGTGTTCTTTAAAATTGATCATTTACCTTGTTATGCAAAGCAAAATATCTCAAATACATGCACAAACATGGGGCGTGGTGATTGCCAACAGCGGACATCTTCTTCTCCCAGCGGCTGTTGGCTCCATAAAGGCACATGGGAGGAGCCACTATGCTTGTAATTTTTTCAGTGACAGCAGTGCCGGATAAGAGCAAAGCAGCACCGGCCCTGGGTCTACTGACACTTCTGGCATCTGCTAGAAGTGCCAGATGGCCAGTCTGGGCTTGTAAGAAATCCCTGGATAAGAAAATTCATGTAGTTTCTTTACTTAAATCTTTGGACCATGCTACTAAGTTGTGTGGATGATATACTCGGATAAGAGATGTACCTGCATACCCACAGCAGTTGAGCATATCCTCAATGAAACAGTGGTTAGCATTGCTGCCTCGCATCTCTAGTGCCATTGGTTCAATCTCTACCAGCGCCCTATCTGTCTGACATTTGTTTGCTCTCCCCATGTTTGTGTGACATTTCCCCTGGCACTCTGGTTTCTTCCCATTCTCCAAAGACAAACTTTTAGGTTAATTTACTTCTGATAAAATTAACCCTAGCCTGTGTCTGTGTGGTATGGACTATAGATTGTAAATTCCCTCAGGGCAGGTACTGATGTGAATGAATAAATTATATAAATAATCGCCAATAATAAGATATAAGGATGGCAGATAGAAACTGTCAACATGGAGTTACTGTTAGTGCCATTACAAAAAAGGTATGGGGCTGACATTGTGCAGTGATTGGTCCTACCCTTATAAATGTTAAGTTCAAGAAAACTCATGTTAGTAGGGTTAAGATCATTGAGGCTGTTTACAATACAACCAAACTCTGAAGTTGTACACTGCAAACACAGGGATGTAATGTAATGTTTAATGCATATAAGTGACTCTTGTGAGATAGAGTAGGTCAACGTATAGTGTATTCACAATGTTTCCTGCAGAGATTGGAAAAAGAGGAGAATTAGAATCCATGGCTAAACTTGATACTTAAGAAAAAAAAAATCTCAAATTTGTAATTAAGTAATCAATTAATAAATAAGTAATTATTCATCATGTAACAGGTCCCAATGTGCAACATTTGGCAATATCCCTAAGACGTTTTGAATGCAGTTTTGCTCCCAGCTTGGGTGATCACAGTGCACATGCTATTAACACATAAAGTGGCAAAACTTAAACCACCAGGTATAGTGCTTAATTCTTGTAACATGAGTATGAGAGTACAGAACTTAAAGAATAGTGGCATAATTTGTACTAACGGTTGGAGAAAGAGTCAATAAAAATGACCAAAGACTGGAGGAGAGAGCCTCAGACAGACCCAAAGAGGGTCTTTATGAAACTCAGAGATAATGTAAACAATTGGCCGTCTACCGTATTCAGTGGTCAATTATTTTAAAGTATCAGAATAAATATATCCTTTACCAGGTAAAGGGATAGTGGGTCTTATCCTTTACTGAGCCAGACAACAGACTAAGACATTTGTCATTATCAGAACCTCTCATGGAGATATTTGGCACCACCTTTCTCTTCTGCGCAAATGGAATACAATAATAATTAGCAAGGGACTTTAGTGCATCTCCTTATTCTTAACAAAATTAGTTATGTCCATGTTTGACCTGAGAATAATTTGTTGCCAAAAGTTTATTGTACACCCTGATAAGAGATGTTGGGAATGTCTATTTTATTTTTTACTACAAAGTGTTACATGTAGTCATTTTGGTCTTAGCATACTTAAAAGTTAAATGACCTTTGGAATGAAATTGAAACTGAAATTACTAAACAGGTCTTTAAATTCGACCTTTACTAGAGGCTAACATGTTATAACAGATTAAACAATACTGGTGGGGGGTATTGTATTTTTAAATCTTTTTGCCCACCTCCTACTCTTGTTAGGACTCAAGGGGAGAGCCTGTGGAATTAGTGCCCATATACTTTAAAAATAGTATTGGAAGTAAAATGGTTTGAGGTTTGGGCCAAAATAAGCAGAATATGAAATACTTAACATATATTCAATACTATTTAAATAATACAGAAACATGTTGAGAGCGCATATTGGCTGCTATAGGCAACATCTCCACTTTTTGAAACCCGCAGCTTAATAAATTCACCCCCATGAGTGAATCTTTTGCAGAAGCCACAGAGTATTGAAATATTAAGGAACTCCATTAACAGAAAACTCCAGTTCATTGATTAGGAAGAATAGATTTCCAGAACACTGAAGTGAAATCTGAGTCCCATAAGCATGTGTGATGTGGTTTGAAACCATCAAATTGCAACTAATCTCCAATCTGCTTGTTACTTTTAATAGAGCACTCTGGGGAAAGGTGGCTAGGCCACCCACACTTGTATGCCTTGATTCCATGATGTAAATAGAGTTAACAGCCTGGCTGGCTTCAAAGTGCCTGAAGATCAACAATGTGCCATCTCATATCTGTATTACTAAATATAAACAGCTTTCCTCCCACCAAGTTGGTTCTGTAAAGTGCTTTTTATTTTCAATATTGTTTTGCTGTCTCTTCCAGCATGGTGTTGTTCATTGTGAGCTCTTCTGTTTCTTCCACAGCTCTCCTTACCCCTATCTATTGTCTACTATTCCCGATTGCCTCATATGCCTGCTGCCTCCTGGATTCATTCCTGGCTCTCATTGTCTGCTCTCTTGCCACATTCTGTGTTAATTCTGCCTTACCCTTGCCCTCTAGCCACAATTATAGCCCTTCTGTGTCTGTATGCTTCTTAGGCCCTTACCTTACCCTCTTAGGCCCTTACCACACCTGTCTCTATAGCTGGTCATCCCAAGGCCTTTGTTCGCATTGTTTTTTCTGTCCAATTCTTCGCTGCCTCATATCTGCTTTCCCTTCTTTCTTCCTCCCAAATTCATTCTTGCCTTATTTTTATGCCCTCCATGCATCCCCTGTAGCCTGAGCTGTTGGGGACATCAGTTCAACCTATGTGTAGATGAAAAGCTTTCATATTATTCTGCAGACTGTGACAGGAGAATGTGGAATCTTTTTATCATGGGAGACCTTCAAACACACAGATGTAAGTGGAGAGACATGGGTGCAGAGGGGGAACTAGCGAGCTGTGGGCACTGATGCAGGGAGATTGAGAAGAGGGAACCGGGGCCAACAACTCTTTACATCTGTCATGCAGTGTGCCCCATTATTTCCATGGGCCCCGATGCAAACCACCTGCAGCACCAATGGTAGTTCCACCACTGCATGGGTGGTGCAGAAATCAGACATGGTTGCAGTGGGGAAGATGACATGTGGGACCTCATGTAGAGTCAGATGTAAGTGTGAAACAGAAATGCAAAATTCACTTTTCCGCACTACTCTTGTGCAGTAGAAAGGAGTATGCCAGATATGTCTCCCTATGTCTGACATCTTCTAAATCTGGCAATGCAAATAGGCTTATGCTGAAACACAATTACATATAAAATAAATTAGCATAGCATCAATAGAGGTAACTCTTAATTATGAATTAATATCAGGTTCAACAGAATCCTGTATAATGGTAGTTAAATCACCATTAAGTATATATACAAAAGTCTATAATCTTATAGCGCCCCCACATGCCCCTCATTTGATTCAAGATTAGACCATATGCCATTCAGACCCCTTACTTGCTACAAAATGCTCCCACATGATCCTCATTTGTTCAGATATGTTACCACGTGTCACTCAGACCCCTATTACCACATAATGCCCCTGCATTTACTCCAAAACTTCCCGACATTCCCCTCTGAACTCTCCACATGTCATACACATTGCCCCCATACCTCCCCATATGCCACTAACACTATGCAAAATCCATTCTGATTTATGATGCGCGTGTTGGAGTTTTATGTGAAAACCAGTATTTTGCTACAAACCGCATGCAGTTTGGGACTTTGCAAACTGCCACACATCGGATGCAGCTTGGATTTTCAGCCTCCAAACCATAGGATGTAAATACAGTGGTTTGGCTCTGAAAACCAAATGTGTTGTGTGGTGGCTTGAAAACTGTATGCAAAACCGCTGCTTAGCAAATCTCGGCTTAAATCTTATGTAACTTTCATTAGCAAATGTACAAAAAAATTAGTAATAAGAAGAATGAAAGTAAAAATGTGTGTCAAGGAATAAGTTGCCTGGGTTTAAAAGCTTACAATCAACCCTATTTTAATTGGTTACTTTCGTAAAAGTCACCATTTTTTAAAACTTCTTTATCCCAAATTGTAGGACAACTTGTAACATTCAACCTGAAATCAGTGTAGCACTTCCGACCCGAGCAGACCGCACATGCGCTATGGATACCTACCCTGCAGGCAGAGAACAGCAGCTCCCAGCATGGAGTGGGGAAGAGGAGCTGGTGAAGAAGCAGATGAAAAAGCATCAGTTAGTGAGGCGAGGAGGACAGTGGTTGGAAGAAGGAAGGAGACACGTGTGTGTGCTGATAGGACAGGGCTGCAGGGGTCGCAGAGAGGAGGGGTCGTAGAGAGGAGGATCCGCGCAGCAGGGCATGGAGAGACCCCCTGTATGTCAGCCAGAGCTGAGACCTTAGGGAAGTCTGAGAGGTCTGGAGGGGAGCAGAGAACAGCTGGGACGAGAGAGATTAAGCAAAGGAACTTGAATTCTCTGGCTGTCAGAAGTGCTGGGAATCTAGACTGGTCTATTGTATCCCATTGTATACTTACATTGGGATACAACTTACTCCTTCCAGTTGCACTAAAAATGTTTAATCACATAAAAGTGACTTGTAATAAACTGTTCGTTATGTCCCTCACTCATGATTAATGTAAGTAATAAAACAAACATTACCAAGCAGCATTTTATGAGAAAAAATAAAACTTTAAATTAATGAAGGAGCTGGTCCTACTTATTTTACATTTTTTTAAAGGTATGTTTATTGCCGATACTATATACTGTATATAGACAGAATTATCCTATACTCTGTTCTATTTGGTGTTTCTCCTTATTGCTGACTTGTGGCTGGTTGCTAAGCAACCACCTGAAAGATGTGAGTGGGAAGGTGAGTGCCTGCTTCTTGCCCTTGGCATTCCTCCAGGAAACCCTGTATAATAATCTATAGGAGCCATTTTAGGTGAGAAAGGAAATATATGAGCTGCTGGGGAAATCTGCCATAAGTGTGTAGAGAGATTTGTGTCAGTAACAAAAACACTGTTCTGTGGAATTTACTACCATACCACAGCATATTTCCCAACATTTAGACATACGAAACCAGGACAAAATAAGCCATGATCTGCCCAAACCCACACTGAGAAATGCCGTCTATTGGTTGAAACCCGCCCCACTTAGTGTAAGCCCCACTCCTTTATAGGTCTGTGAATCGGGACAGATAGGAGGTACATTTTCCTCTCCATGCACTCGTGAGTTGTTTACAGGGCTGTTGCCTCTTATAAATATTGGATTACACCTTCCAGAAAATCCATTGAAGACTAGTAAATAATAAGCTTTGTATCAACCCCCTAAATCATATCATATAATATACTCTTCCATTCATATGGGGGAAGGGAGGTGCTACCTGGCAAACAATGTAAATACACTATTCAGAAAAGAGAAGACAAAGTGATTGTCTTTGTATGGTGCACACTTCTCACAAAAAATGTACTTAATAATTTATTTATTTCTTGTTAAAATACAAACAACTAACTTCCTCAGAATCACAGCCCAGCTTCAGTGCACTCACAATTCTGCATTGCTGAAACATCGCAGATTCCCCCCGCATAAGGAAAAAATGCACAGCCAGAATGTTCAGAAAAACATTGCGGCTAATTGAATTCTACCCTCGGAGTCCAGCAGCTGAACTAATATAGTAATTCAGTAGATCTGTCCTTGGTGTGATTATTAACTGTAACCGTTTAAAATTTTTAACAGTTATACATTTGTGAAAAATGATTATATGGGCGTTAGAGCCCAGAGCTCACTGAGAACTCACTTACCTCCAACTGCCATCCACATGCCACACTATGGATGAATTCACAGCCCACAATATACAAATCATTAAAAGAAAAAAAAAACTAGTAAAAGTGTTTGAGCCAGGATAACCTTGATGTATATATATATATATATATATATATATATATAACTATTGTTAATGTATATTTCTTATTAAAGTTCTGTCTCACCATATGCTGGCCGGCCACTCAGCCCCTCCATTTTTACGGTGACACATACTGTTAGCTAGGCCTCTAACATTGGTTTCCCTGGTGGACTCTTCATGCCCCAGTCTAACACTGGCTCCACCTGTCAGAAGATGCACAATTTAGTGTGTTGCACAGACACAGGTCTTCCTCCTTTGTTTAAACAAGTTGAATGTACATCAACAAAGGTAATTAAATGATCATTTCCCTAGATTGGATCATTTGCAAGGAGCATATATGATTTACAGTCTGAACTCCCTGGTTCTTAGTTGGTTGCACATGTGTCCTATTGCTACGTCAGTGACATTCCAGATTCCACACAACTTATATAAATAATGATACACATATAAAAAAGGCACTATTTTCTCCAGCCACAATATACACAGCATCACATGATTGGCATTTTTTTTTTTTAAATAATGCCTAGGGACACTTTTTGCAGCTTCTGTACATCTGAAACACAATGCTGTCTCAAAGGACCTTGAAGCATTACAATCGCCATTCCGTCATCTTTACTGAATTTAGTTCTACTTTGCTTTTTGCATTTTATACACTCCAGTTCAATAAATATTAACTCATAAAGCCAACAGAATAAGAATAGATAGCAGGAATTACATCAAAGATGTAAATGAATTGATATTTTATAGTGCAGATTTTCAAGGACAAATCGTTAGAACCTGGGAATGTGTCTAAAAATTAAAGACTTTAAAAAGAAAACTATGAGCCTCATGGTGGATATGTAGTCGAAATGCCTACATTCAAAATGTCTACACTATAATGCTAAGAGTCATAATATCTACACTGTTATAATATTGACAGTCATGATGTCTTCCCAATGTATACACAGTTAAAATGTTGACACACATAATGTCTACACATTCAAAAACTCAAAATGTAAAATGTCTACACATTTGACATACTGTCATAGTGTCTACAGGGTTGTAATGTCAAATATTGAATATATATATATATATATATATATATATATATATATATATATATAAAAGCCAATAAATGTAAAAAAAAACCCAAACAAATGACATGCACTCAAGAGCTTTACCAGCCGCAGTGTTGCCAGCCAAAGCTGATAGGTGCAAAATCTGGGGGACAAAAAGCCTGGACTTCCATGAATTTTACTATTATCAGCACAAAGCTTTGCCAACCGGAGCTGGTGGCACTATAGCGGGGAGACCTGCAGCGTGGGGTCCCCCTGACATAATGCCAATGCAGCCCCAGGCTAGTCAGCACAGGGCTGAATCTCTAGGGATTGGTTTAGCAATAACAAGTGTGAACCACTGCCCTAGGTTTAACAAGCCCCATGCTGATAGCATTACAGCTCTTACCACACGACTGGGACAGTGGGGGTGGGGTAATATTAATTGTTTAAGTGTATGAATCTATTTTGTTCCTGGTGCACTACAGGTCCCAGCATGCCCAGGTTGCCATTAACAGTTTGGACATGCAGGTTTTTGTAGTACTACAAGCACCAGCATACCCATGGCTGCCTGGACATGCTGGCACTTGGAGAAACACAAGTACCTACATGCCCTGGAACCCAGCTGGGACCTGTAGGGCACCAAGGAAAAATGTAAATAAAACACAGACACAAGTGTAAAATTATTTTATTTGAATTAAAAACACCCCTACACCACCCTCATTCACCCTCTTTATTTGTTCACCTAGATCCAGGATCTTTATCTGTAATAGATCCAGGGATCCTTAGCATGGCAAAATAAAATGCCCTGTAGGAAATCCTCATGTTTTAAATATGACTGAACTGCCGGTAAGCGCTCACTTGTGCAGATAGCTCTTAGGAACTAGTATTGCATTGCGTGTGAGGGTTTTACAAACCTTTTTTTTTTTTTACAGTTCTTTTATCTATTTCTTCTATTTTTTTATGTCCACATTTTGAATGTATACATTATGACAGTGTGTGTAGACATTTTACATGTTGACATTTTGGATGTGTGGACATTATGGGGCATATTCAATTGTTTTTTTTCCGCGCCACAGAAAAACTATTACCGTTAATACGGTAATAGTTAGCTGGATTTCAGCTCGCGGTTCAGGGAGCTGCGCGAGATTTTCGGCGTTTCCGCAGAGAATTGAATATGCCCCTATGTATGTCAACATTTTAACTGTGTAGTGTTTGTGAAGATTTAGACATTATGACTGTCGACATTATAACAGTGTAGACATTTTGACTATTGACATTTTTGTGTAGACATTTTTGAATGTCGACATTATGAATGTAGACATTTCATATTCAAGTATCTTGGTCTTCCAGTGCTGAGAGATTTAGACAAGGAAAAGTGATGGAAAAGAAAAATTTGGAGGTGGCGGGGAAGAGTCAGGTAAATTTGGAGGGAAGGTTGAGATTGGAGTATGGAAATTAAAGAGAGATGAGAGTATACGAAAAATCGAGAAACAAGAAAACTGCATAAAACATGTTTTTGAGACAAAAGTGAAAAGAGACAAAAATAAATCTATCTCGCTTTTATTATTTATGCAAAACAAATATCAGATTGAAAAGGGCCCTCTATTACCATTCACTGTGGTAGACTTTTCTATAGATAACTCAAAACACGTATATTTGTGATTGGATGATAAACATTTGGGGCCTAAAAATTGTGACTTTTGTGCAAACAAAATATATATCTATACAGTTACGTTTTTATGGCTCTTTGTGGGTTGCATCGTAAAATTATGAATAAATCATATTATTGCTGTAACTACAATATGTGATCTATATTTTCAGATGAATCTAATAAAAGAATACCAGAAGTAGGGATGAGTGCAGTCGCTCAGGAACGTCTTTACAAAGAGGTGGAAGGAGACAAAGAGCACATGGTCAGAGGAGAGCGTGTAAGAGGCAGCACTCTAAGAACGAGAGAGAGAGGATTGAGTTTCTCCTAAACACTGGATACATCAGGAGATGAGAGAAAGGAGCTGGCATGCCCAGTATCCTACTCACGAACATCCGGAAGCTGCAGGGCGAAACAGGGCAAATAACAGACAAACAAGTGGAAAATTTACCAGTTGTGCTTTCAGTGAGAACACGTCAACAGTTTGCCAGGAGGAGACAAGAGATTGAAAGCCGTCTATCTCATAATATTGGAGAGGAAGAGACTGCACAGTCTTGCGCTATTTGTATGACAGGGTATGAAAGAAGAAAACAAGTTAATGATTTTTTTCTGCCACGTGAATTCCATTCACCTTGTTTATCAGAATGGATTTTCAGTAACACGATTTTCCACCTGTGTTTCTCACTGTGCATTGTACAAAAGACAGAGAGAGCTGAATGAATCCACGTGTCACATCCAAAAGGGCAGTTCTGGAATACATTGAGCAGTAAATGTCCACTGGGTTCTCTCACCATTTATTTCAAAAATATTTATTTAATGTGAATTTTACTACAATAAAGAATCATTAATAAGAAATTAATTAAGAGGTCCTATATTATACATCAAAGATCTTTCACTCAAGCAACTATATCTCGTCAGTGAGTGTGTTATATGATGGACCCTCTTTCTAAGACTGAGAGAGTTGTTAGACAATAACTCAGTACCAGGGGATTTCCTTCTCTAAAAGAAAAATTCGCAAAGTTATTCTGGCTACTGATTGTGATTAACATATGTACTAGACACAGTGCTCAGTCATGCCTACTTTTATAAGTCAGCTCATACATTTGTTAGACCCACCATTGCTCATGGTCATGGTGAACTTACATATGCCTTTACTTCAGCTAAAAAATATTTTAGAGAATGAGGTTAAAATGTATTGAAATATATTGCTTTCCGTGGTGGTATAAGTTCCTGGTCAGTCACATGGCTTAAAAAGCCTTGCAGTGCCATGTAAAATCAGGAAATAATTGTTATTAATAATAACTCACTTGGGCATTATAAAGTAAAATAAATGCAGGAGCCCATAGAGATTGTTTATAAGACATAGGTATGATTGTCAACTTTGATGGTATAAACGAAACCCACAATAGACTTAAAGTGTTGTATATACTTTCAACACCTCTATAAATAATTTATAAGAGGTTAATGTTTTCTTTGCTATTAAACAACTGCTGTCACTTGGTACCTACAATGCAATAAAGTATTTATTATTTCTGAAAGATTTAGCACATACTATTTAACCGATTATTTGGTTAACTACAATCAGAAGAAATAGTTCTTTGGTGGATTATACTCGAGAAGTTTAAAATGTAACAACCAGATTTTTTTACTAATCTATAACATACTGTTACTCCTTATATATACACAGCTATTTTTTTGTTCCAATATATTAATAAGAAACTAATGTGGATATCTTATCCAGTAATTTAACTGCAATTACATCTCTTGCAAATTTATAAACATAATATAATCCAGAGCAAATACAGAAAATTATTGAAACATTGAAAAAGCTATGAAAAAGTCCTCACATAGGGGACGAAATGCGTCGCTATTTGAACAGCTATCTGAACACTGGACCATTAAGATATAATTGTTTCCATACCGATGATTCAGACTGTTAACTAACACCACTTAACTACCGGGTAAAGGGGCATATTTAACAAATCACAGTAGTGCACTATTGTGCACTTACCGTGGAATTAAAGTCCCGATGTGCCCTCCGCAAATTTATTAAAGGTGCATCGCAGCAGATATGGATATCTGCTGCTTTGCACTCCTGATCGTTTTTGCGAGCAGTCACCATTCAACAGAATGGTGACTGCTCCTGGCCGCAATCTAACAAGTCCCGCTGAAGCTGGCGTACATCATCCGAATTGAAGAAATCCACTGCTGTCAGCTCTGCTCCGACGAGCAGAGCTGGACAGCGCATGTGTGGAGGGATCACATGATCCCTCCCTGTCACTCAGCGCGCTCTCTCTGCAACGATAGTTGCAGAGACAGAGTGGGGACTTTGTGCGCATGTGCACTGCACATGCGCAATTGAAGGAAGAAGAGGAGATCCCGAGACAGCGCGTCCGAAGAGGGCGGTAAGTGTGATTTTTTCTATCACAGAAACAGCAGTTTTTCAGAACTGCTGTTTCTGCGTTCCCTTTTTAATAAATGTGAGAAATAGTTCAATCCTTATCCTTGCGATAAGGATTGATAACTATTTCTCACTTTTGCCGAATAATGATAAATGTGCCCCAAAGACTGTCTACTGTCAACGCGGAACTTATCTGCAAAATCATTAGCACTACACGGAGAGCTGAGAGGTGCGCACCTCACTCCTATCAGGACTTTTGACTGCAGAGACGCCACAATCGAGAGAGACATCTCCTTCTTATGTGGACACTTCAAAACGGCAAGTAATCTGCTAATATCCACAGTTTGGCGAATGTATCACTTAAATGCAGTTTATTTAATCGGAGGAAGAGTTTGGATTATTCATTCCATTTGACAGTTGTAAAAGTACTGGAGTACTACGGGACATATCATCAATTGATAGTTATATGTGGTTATCATTGGACACTTTGATCTTTAAAGGACTGAGAGTTTTGTGAAATCGGTATCTGTATATGAAGTAACAACTGTATGGTCCTTGAGTTCTAAATCCCATTGGTTAAATTGGGAAACAGATTTAGGTTGTATGATGATTTAGTGCATATATGACACATTTCGATATTTTATATTTTATACTTGATACAATATAACAATATGGTTTTATAAATTGTTTTGCAATCGTTGTGGAGTGCATTATATCCCAATATATGTTTATTTGACCATTCCTTTTGATATTCTCACCCTATGGAGATCTTTTCTTCGCACTGTCATTTATAGTTTGCTAATGAAACATTATTTATAGTCTCTCAATATTGGGAATTCCTGTTAACTTTATGTGGCAACTAACGATAACACAGTTTACTCAAAGAAGATCTGTTTTACTATGAAATTAATTGACAGAGGCACTCTAGCTTACTATTTAGTGAATATCTATTGCAAGTGTTGGTTTATATTGATTCTCTGTTATAGCATTATTTCCATGGGTTTGAATATACTATTTGAATAATATGATTTATAAAATATAGTTTAAATTGTAAATTTACACAGCAACTTGTGATGATTACAGTAGTTGCTATTTACATTATATTTACAATTTTCTACCTGGTACACTTTTCTTTCTATAATTTTATAATAAATACTTTAATTGGACAGTGATCAGGCGAAGGTGAAACCAATGATCAAAGCTCCATAATGGTAGAAGTCCAGCTCTTTTTCAAAGAAGCCAAAGAAAAAATAAAAGCCTATTTAGCAATGAAGCCAGGCAGTAACCTGGTAACTGGACTTCCATGGTTTAAATCTACACGAGAACTATGGTGGGCATGCCACAAGCTGGCCTCCTTATAGGCCGTGGTTAGAGCTCTCCTAGCGGAAGTCACGCGGCTCTCTCTTAATCTGAGTTTTACAAAATCACCAGGAGAACTATATAATATTCACTAAATAAAAAATATTGACAGGTCTTAGCTAACCCTGTCCATTTTATACTGATTTATATCAATGTTTGCAATCTCAGTCTCACGTGGCTTGGAGCTATAATTAAAGTTCTTTCAAAGTGAGTGGAGCTGTTCCTTATATGACGAGAGGAAAGAATATGTATAGCAATGGAATTTATTTGCTGTTATCATCTGCTTTTGTAAAATATGATTGTAAGCAGGTCCAATTAGTAAAAAGGTATACTGCAACATACATTCCTACTAACAGTGTTATCTATCCCTGAATTAAAGTCAATGACTGAGCATGTGGGACTGACTTTCACACAAGTGTGGCACCAGCAGTGAGCAATATCTGATCAATTTTGTGATAGAAACCAGACCTGATCTGACATACAATGCCGACTACCCATCTCTGCAACAGCGGGACAAAATCAGTTCTAAATGCAAACTGAATAACGGACAAAAACACTGTTACAACTATATCTGTTGTGACTATATTAGACATTGTACTGAAAACAACCCCTCAAGAAGTAGTGGATGAAGACTCTTGATAGAGAGCTACTGGGAGCAAAAAGATAAATAAATAACTTGCATGATTGCACTAATTAAATATCTTGGCAAAACAAAAAACATTTTAAGGGCTAGATTTACTAAACTGCGGGTTTGAAAAAGTGTAGATGTTGCCTGTAGCAACCAATTGTAACTGTCATGTATTTAGTGCACTCTACAAAATGACAGCTATAATCTGATTGGTTGCTATAGGCAACATCTACACTTTTTCAAACCCACAGTTTAGTAAATATATCCCTAAGTGTTAATTGCTATATATTTTTAATAGAGAACCTGTCTGATTCCCAAAACCTGTTATCAGTGTTTTTCATAATTTTGAAAAGAGTGTAGAATGAAAATTACTCTATGTTCTGACTACGTAAAATATTGTAAGAGGAGGTCCCTATTGATCACACTTGCAGGGTAAGAGATTATGAACTACATGTGAACGTTTAGGGTGATATAGTAAATGACAAAATGGTTATTGCAATAAACTCAAACATGCCAAGCTACTCATAGCTAAACTAATCAGAGATCAGTCACAGATTAATCTTTAGCCCTGTTGCACTATATAGTACAAAAAAATTCCATCGACAGGTTGGTGCATCAATGAATCTGTAGGAGACTAGTATAATACAGGGGGGAGTTCAACAAGTGAGTATATTAATGACAGGTTAGTCCTTACAACTAGCTATTTTATTATTTAGTATGTGCAGACTATATGGGCCAAGTGGTTCTTATCTGCTGTCAAATTCTATGTTTCTAATGCTGTTTCCCTATGAAGAATAAGGGATAAAGGGAGCATTGAATACTCTGGAAAATTACCTGGGCCCATATTTTTTAATGTGCAGAATGAGAGTGTTGAAAGATAATAGACTACAGATTTAATAAGCTGTTTATCTTGTTGTTGGCACTTCTCTTTGTACTCATCAATTATCTATTTAAATACTGTGCTTTATTTTTACAGCAGCACTGTATGATAAAAAATAAAGAACATGAAGTGACATTAAGGTTGATTTTTAAACGTGAAATTGTGCCCCTTTGTAAATATGTAAATTCACCTATTTATTAGCTAGCTTGTATAATTGCCTCATGACAGTCCTGCCTCTTACCATTTTACACATCCCTTCATCCAGACTTATTGATTTTTCTTGTAATACACTGCTCTCCAACCGCATTCACATGTTAATCACTACAGTGAAGCAACATTGAGATTGTATTTATTCCATGGGCCACTTATGTGTGTTTAAAAATTTTATATTATATGATAATTTGTAGCTATATATGTGCACCCGCATCAAAAGCACCTGACGGTACAAAAGTTGTCTCATTGAAATTATAGGTTGACTGCTGATAAGAGATTACCACAGGTAAAAATATTCACTCCCCACCCCATGAATGTCATTTAAATATCTTGTCCTCCAAAGCAAAGACATGGATAAGTAGCAACAGCTGGATGCACAGAAGAAATTCAACTCATCAGTAATAGAAGTTTAGAGTTAAGAAAGTAAATAGCACGGTGGCTCAGTGGTTAGCACTTCTGCCTCACAACACTGGGGTCATGAGTTCAATTCCCGACCATGGCCTTATCTGTGTGGAGTTTGTATGTTCTCCCTGTGTTTATGTGGGTTTCTTCCGGGTGCTCCGGTTTCCTCCCACACTCCAAAAAAACATACTAGTAGGTTAATTGGCTGCTAACAAAAAATTTTACCCTAGTCTCTGTCTGTGTGTGTATGTTAGGGAATTTAGACTGTAAGCTCAAATGGGGCAGGGACTGATGTGAGTGAGTTCTCTGTACAGTGCTGCAGAATCAGTGGCGCTATATAAATGAATGGTGATGATGATGAATAGACTGCCCCTTCTGAGGAGTGCACAGCCTCACCCCTGCCAAATCAGATATGAGCATGGACTGGGTAACACCTAGTGAACAGTTTAAACGTACAGTAAAGTTAGTAATCAGCAGAGATTGTTATTATTAGCCTTTATTTGTAAAGCAATATTTTATGTAGCGCTCTAAATTACGGTGATTATGATATAAATATTTAACATACAATAACATGAAACAGAAGATAAAGTTAGCACAGCCCAAGTGAAATTCCAATATATGAAGTGTAGGGAAAATTTGACGTTGAAACATTAATACATTTAGATCCTGCCTGTTTTTCACTATTTACCTTAACTGATCCTGTTTCCTGCTATGGTTCTGGGGAAAATCAATTTGGTGCTGCATTGGGCAGTTGTGTGGCTATCTGCCAGCTCTGAGTAGCTGTGCACTTGGTGATTTGTTTTTGGCATCATGCTTGTTGCTGGACACACAACCAGCACACTTATCCCCCGTGACAGTTTGGCTCTCTGGGTCCAGCAGCTGAATTGAGATGGTAATTCAGTAGATCTTTGGAATAACCCTGTTCTTGGTCAGCTGGCACTCACCAGTATTACTCTCTCATTACCTTTACAAATGCTTTGCTGTTTTGTGGTGTATGTAGTTCAGAATAGACTTGTTGATCACTTAGATAAATAATTAGGAACAGCAGCCGCAGTGCCATTCACTTCTGAGCTCATTCACATAATACAAAAGATGACAGTTGAGCACATGATATAAAAATTTTTTAGAATAAACTCCTAACATCTACATCCGCGGGATTATAAAGTAGTCCACATACTACAAGTTTTCTATTTGTGAAAAATGATTAAGTAGAAGGTAGAGCACAGAGGTGTCAAAATCCGCAGCCATCTCTAACTGTTGTTGACATGCCCCCCTGTGGTTGAATCCACAGCCCACAGTTGTTATATCCAGTATAAAAATAAAAAATAAATCAAGTAATATTTATTTTTCATTAAAGGGCTGTGCTGGCTGCCCCAGGGGCAAACGCAGGATTCGAGGAGAGGGGTTTCCAAGCCACGATACCAGTGGGCGTGTCCAGCATATGTAGGGGCGTGGCTACAAACACACACCGGGTCAAACACACAGACATGTAAACTGTCCCATACACAGACAAGTACAGACTCACACATACACAAACACACAGGATCAAACACACAGACATGTAAGCTGTCATATATATACACACACACACACACACACACACACACACAGACTCACACACACACACACACATACACATACACACATATATACACAAACACACACACACACACACACACACACACATTCTTACCTTCTTCTGCTGCTGCCTCCTGCATAACACCCATGCTGGCCGTGTGGGAGGAAGGGGCGGGGCCATGCTGGCCGTGTGGGAGGAAGGGGCGGGGCCCAAACTGCCGGCAGAGAGCTGTGCTCACACAGCAGGGGACTGACTGGGAGACGATCCCAAGCTACAAGCAGTAGTGACTGGTCCTGGGAGAGGGGCCAGCCACTGTAATCATACGGCACCCCAGGTAGGACAGGGGGTTCTGGGGACTAGGAAACCCCCCCTGGGTGCGCCCCTGCACAGATACGTAAATATTTTCACTAGACTTGGTCATTTAGCTTCTAACTGCAAATGTGTCCTATGTCTTAGACAGCCTAGGTTAAGTGTAACTGCACACGGCTAATCAAAATAACAATACACACTTACAAAGGCACAACTTTCCCCAGTCAAAATACGGACAGCATCACATAGTTGGCAACATTTGAAAATAATGTCCAGGGACACTTTACTGCAGCACCTGTGAATCTGAAACACAATAATGCCTCAAAGGACTTTGGAGCAGTGTGTTTAACGTCAGGAGCCAGACAAGGAGAGAAAGAGCAGAGAGAATTTCTCTCCATCGGGAGACTAGAGAAAGGAGATGGTCTACTCAGCCTCCTGCTCATGAGAGATTGGAAATTGCATGAAGTAATAAGACAAATAACAAACATCAACAACAAGGAGATATGCAAGTTGTGCTCTCAGTGAGAACCCTTGAGAAGGTTGCCAGGAGGAGATGAGAGATCGAAAGCCTTCCTACTATTGGAGAGGAAGATACAGCATAGTCTTACATTATTTGTATGAGTATGAAAATGGAGAACAAGTTAATGTTACTCTACAGCCACGAATTCCATCAACCTTGCATGTCAGGATGGATTTTCAGTAATCCTATTTGCCCCTATACTCAGCACTGTGCTTTGCACAAACACATGAAGAGGCTCTAATACTGATACTTCTCAGCCATGGCTTCACCCCAAAATTATCCAAATCCCACATTTTCCCTGCAACATGGTCAGATCACTCTCCTATCATCATGCGCAAATGCCCGAGAGTCTCCTGGAGGAGAATCAGTGCCTCCTACACAATTCAGCTTTCATTCATTTGATAACAATTCTCACCCAGTATGTTGAAACCAATAAAAGCACTGAATTTTTCCCAATTTTGCTTTGGGATCACGTAAGGCAGCTATGAGAAGACAACTTATAGTGCTAGTCTCCAGAACAAAAAAGGACAGATTAACTAGATCAATCCTTCTAATGGAGACCCTACATAAACTGTAGTCAATCACGATACAAAGGCAACTCAGATCCCAACCTCCTTCAGCAAAGAAACCAGAAGTGAACTAAGTCTCCATCTATCCAATCAGGCTGCAAACAAACTTAATTGGGTCAAACAGCGCTATTATGAAAAAGGTGACAATTTTGGCTTCTAAACTTTGTGTTAAAATATAGGCCTGAAACCTTCTGGATATTAAGGGCTCACAGGCAATTTAACTTATGACCCCAAAAAAATTCATATTAGAATTCCAAAAATATTAATCAAAATTACATAATCTCACACTAACTGAATCTCTGAGCTTATGACAAATAGGCCTCCTGGGAAGATTAGCTAGAGTCATGGTCAATGGTTCCCCCTCTTACCGTATCTCCATTACAAAAGGAGCTAGGCAGGGTTGTTCTATGTCTCCCCTCATACTTGCCCTAGTAACAGAGTATTTGGCAGCAACAATTAGATCTTCCCAAGAGATCTGGGGTGTGAAGGTGGGGTAAATTGCAAGTAAAATATATATATTTGCTGATGATATCCTATTAACCCTACAGCAACCCAGAATATATATCACTTCCTATGCTTATTAACTTAACTATTCAGCTAGAAAATTAACTTAACAAAATTAGAAACTATGATGTTGAACCTTCCTCCCTTAGAAAAACAATATACCTCCTCCCAATTTGACTGTAACTGGAAGAAAAAAAGATTAAATACTTGGTGGTCTACATTACTAGCTCCCAAAAGTCCTTGTACCCTGATAACTTTATGTATTTCCTCTAAGACCAGATTATACTTGTATATACTTGCACATTAATTATTTCATGGCTAGGCAGGATCCTCACAGTCAAAATGAATATGCTCCCCAAACTCCTTTACCTATTCCAAACACTCCTAGTTAGGGTTCCTTATTCAGAATTCAAAATCATCCAAAAAACATATCCATGTTCATCTAGAACAACAAACAACCCACAACTGGACTCTTTATTCTTAAAAAACCCACAAGGCGCTGTATCAGAGGCTTTCCTGACATCAAAACCTATTATTGGGCCGCACACCTCAGCAAAATTACAGTCTTCTCTACCCCTTCTGTCATTCTGGCCTGGTTTGATATTGAATCCAAGCTCCTCAAACTTACATCCATCTCTATCCTTGGCGTTCATCTAAAAACAGCAGGAGCACACCTGGCTAGATCCCTCCCCTCCCTCTGATTATCTATCAAGATTTAGGACAGATGTAATATCCATGCTTATCTCACAAACTCCATACTCTACCCTGACCCCATTATGGGACAACACTAACTTTTCCCCAGGCCTGTCACATTCATATTTTGAAACATGGATCAGAGGTGGAATATATTTTGTCTCCAGTCCCTTAGACTAAACTTTGATGCTTTGCAAGATAATTTTCCCAATCTTAACCGTAAATTTCATGAATATATCCTGATCCTAAATTTATTGAGAACAATCCCATTACTTGAATCACTCATTACTGTGACCCCTTACAAACTAGCTGTAATGTACAGCTCTAGAACCCCTACCTGTTGGAAGGAAAGTGGCCAGACTAGAACCTTTTTCCATATCTCGTAGACGCCCCAGGGTCTCAACCTTCTGAGATAAGGTCTAAGACCTTCAAATTTTGCTCCTCCTCAGGTTCTCTAAAATCCCTTGTCCTTCATCTTTTGCTACCCTCTCAAAGAATCTGACAAACACTCAGCAAAACCTTTTTTATTGCAGACACAACATATCAGGCTGCTGCTTGCTGTGTAAAAGATGTTTTTTTAAAGCACTTCAAAATATTGTCACCAACCAAGAAAATGACCGGAGAGTTTTCTGTAATATTCCCTGTTGAGTCTGTACTAAAACTCTTTATTTCTCAGCTAAACTAGCCTTCCATGTCCCTTTGTTCTTATGTTTGATTTATTGTATGCATGAAGAAAATCGCCTACTATCACCAGGACAAAGACATCACCTACACAGCTATCTGCTCCACCTTAACTTACCCATCTCCCCCTTAGAACCCGCGTTCCATAACCTAAATATTTTTACTCCAAAAACTTAGTCCCAATTAGTCTAGTGTTCCCCTAACACTCGATCCTTACTTCTAAATATTTTAAAGCTTATATAACCTGGTGGTCTCACTAAATATTAGACCTTTTCCCTCTCCATACCCCTATCCCTTCCTATCTGCCTATATCTCATTTCTTTTATCCTATTGGTTGTACATATATTTTGTTTGTGTACTAACGTATACCAGTTATTTTTATATATTTGTTATAAAACTTCGGATTCTGTAGATCCTCAATTTTTACTTTATACCTGTTGGTTACCCTCTGTCACATTCAAAAACCGCAGTTCTGGAGGAAACGGAGCAATAATTTCCCTTGGGTTCTCTCACCGTTGAAAAATTTTTTTTTTATGTAGATGTTACTACAGTATATATTCATTAAGAAGAAATTCACTAAGTGGTCGTATATTTAAAGTTGTCAATATATATTATACATCAAAGATCTTTTACTCAATCAAACATATCTCATCAGTGAGCGTGTTATTTGATGGGTTCTATTTATAATGCTGACACAGGGTTTGGAGACTCTAGACATTAACTCAGTACTAGTTCTCAAACCTATTCTTGCTACTGAATGGGATCAACATATGTGCTACAAAAGATTTAAATGAATAACACAGCACTTAACTGTGTCTACTTAACAGGTCGGCTCATACATTTGTTTACACACAACAGTAAACGGAGTCATGGTACGATTGTTTATGCAATATCAACATAGCATCACTTCCACTAATGATAGTGATCTCACTAAGAGCACCACCCCCATCAAAGTCTGGCCTACCTCTCTTCTTAACTTAAACGTTCAACCTTCTCTGCTAATCAGGCCCTCATTTGAGGTTCACATAATGCCTGACAATAAGGTGATGTGTCTGTTCATCACCTTGAGCAATATATACTCATTCCGTATCTCTCCATATAGTTCCATAGAAGCAACTCTGCTAATCCTTAATCACCTTAATTTTGGAACCTCTCTATCTTACATTATATTTCCCAGTGACAAGTACTTGCTCATACCTGGGAGGAAATCACTAGTCAGTAAGTTGAAACATGTTCTCCCCTTGTGAAAAGTGATTCTATGGAGTCTCAGTTAAATGCTGAAAATGTTGACACTTTTTAATGATTAAGGTCTTTAAAGTAACAGTAACTGAAGAGAACTATGATTGAAAATTCTGTAACTTCTCGCTGCCTTTTCATTGTGTTCTCTCATGAACAATGCTGTTCTTCTAGTATTTGCACAAATAGTGTATCTCAGTTTAGTAGTGTTTGGGAACAAATGAATTGTCCCACATATTCTACAAACACAGCATGACTATACAGGTGTACAGTATTCTGTATATATCATGTGACTAATAGAAACTCACTCATCCAACTTCTGTAAGTTTACTAAATGCATTGCCGAATATTTCATACTGCCTTCTGCATGTGTTCAAACCTCATGATGTTTTCACAAACACATAAAAAATCTACAAACTGAACCATAAATTAGCCCTGTTCCTCCTGCTAAATAATAATTATATGCTAAACAATAATTATATACAAGGTGATAAAATCTTAACACAGCGCTATATATTAAACTTCACAAACATAGTCCTGATAATCTACTTATATTTTACTTACAGTAAAAACCATCTTTAACACTTTATCACTTAATCAACTTTTGAAATGGATGTGAGGCCCTAACTATAGTATCCCCATATCCAATTACACCAAAAAATGTTCTAGTAATGTAAGCTAACAAATTAGTGTCTAAAAACATTTCTATGACATCTGCAAAGCTGAACCTTGTATACACTGTGCTCTATTCATCTGTATATTAGCAATTTAATAACAATAATGTCACATCACCAGTCAACCAGCAAGAAAAGAAACCTTAGGAGATACCAATATACAAAGTTTCAGAATATTCTATATAAAAAATAAGGAAAGCAGATCCAGACAAAACACAACAGACAAAATTGTCAACCGAAAATGTCCATCAGGACACAATCTAGATACCACAATTAGTGATCCAGACATACTGATGCAGGTCTGGTTATCCAGGTGTTGTGAAACTAGAAGTCCCAGCATACCCTGCCATCTATCAGCTGGCTATATATTGGCAATGCATCATGGGGCTTGTAGTTTCGCAACACTTGAAGAGCCACAGGTTGGCCAGGCCTGTACTAGTGTATGGATGTGTCTGTAAAGCAGCTTCATATAGTAGAAGTAATAAATCAATTGAAGCCAGATGGACACTGATCAAGAGAAGGTGGAACCAATGATCACAGCTCCATTGTGGTAGAAGTTCAGTTCATTTTCAAAGAAGACAAAGAAAAATATATAGACTAATTTGTAATCAAGCCAGGTAATTAATATTCACCCGGTAATTAATAGTGACACATCTGAGCTAACCCTGTCCATTTTAGACAGGAAGAAAACTATTTCCTAAAAATTTTATTAAAGTAGGACTAAAGTAAAAGAAAATTAAAGCACATATGTAAAATGTCTGTTTATAAGGTAAAAAATATATATATTTTGCACTGACTTATATCAGTGTTTGCATCTCGGTCTCTCAAAGTGGATGTCGATATTCCATATATTATGAGAGAAAAGAATATGTATAAAAATGCAAATTCTTTGCTGTCATTGTCTGCTTTTGTATACATATGAGTGTTAGCAGGTAAATTCACTAAAAATACTGCAGCATACATTTCTGATAACAGTGTTGTCTGTTCTTTGATTAAAGTCAATGGGGTATATTTAATAAACTGCGGGTTTGAGAAGTGGAGCATTTGCCTTTAGCAACCAATCAGATTCTAGTTATCATTTATTTAGTGCATTCTACGAAATGATAACTAGAATCTGATTGGTTGCTATAGGCAACATCTCCACTTTTTCAAACCCGCAATTTAGTAAATATACCTCAATGACTGACTTTCACACAAGTGTACCAGCAGCAGTGAGCAATTTCTGATCAATAGTAACCAGACCTGATCTGACATTCATGGAAAGGCGAGACAATGCAGATTACCCATCTCTGAAACAGCGGGGCAAAATCAGTTCTAAATGCAAACTGAATAACGGACAAAAACACTGTTACAGCTATATCTGCTGTGACTATATTATATATACATTGTAATGAAAACAACCCCTCAAGAAGCAGTACATGAATATTCTAGATAGAGCTACTGATAGCAAAATATAAATGACTTGAACGCATGCTAGGACTAATTGAATATATTGGCTCTTTTGTAAAAACAAAAAAAAAAAACACATGCAAGTGTTAATTGCTACTTTTATAGAGATTCTCAAAACCTGTTATCATTATTTTTCTTCAAATTGAGAAGTTTGTATAATGAAAATTAACCCTCATTCTAACTACTTAAAATATTGAGAGAGGAGATCCACACAGATTAATCTATTGAGCACACATGAAGAGTAAGAGATTATGAACCACAGGTGTGAATTGTAGGGAAGAGCAAGATGGTTATTGCAATGAACTCAAATATCCCAAGCTGTTCATAGCTAAACTAACCAGAGACCTGTCACAAATGAATTCTTAGCCCTGCTGCACCATATACTACAGTCATGGCCAAAAGTTTTGAGAATGACACCAGTATTTTCACAAAGTTTGCAGCTTCAGTGTGTTTAGACCTTTTTGTCAGATGTGTCTATGGTATACTGAAGTAAAATTACAAGCATTTCATAAGTGTCAAAGGCTTTTATTGACAATTACATTAAGTTTATGCAAAGAGTCAATATTTGCTGTGTTGACCCTTCTTTTTGAAGATTCGCCCTGACATGCTGACAATCAACTTCTGGGCCACATACTGACTGATGGCCGCCCATTCTTTCCTAATCAATGCTTGGAGTTTTTCAGAATTTGTGGGTTTTTGTTTGTCCACCCACCTCTTGAGGATTGACCACAAGTTCTCAATGGGATTAAGGTCTGGAGCGTTTCCTGGCCATGGACCCAAAATGTTGATGTTTTGATCGCCGAACCACTTAGTTATCACTTTTGCCTTATGGCAAGGTGCTCCATCATGCTGAAAAAGGCATTGTTCATCACCAAACTGTTCTTGGATGGTTGGGAGAAGTTGCTCTTGGAGGATGTTTTTGTATCATTCTTTATTCATGGCTGTGTTCTAAGGCAAAATTGTGAGTGGGAAAATGCACTTGGGATTTCAAAAATGGTCTGTAAGGAAGAGTGTAAGTATAATAAGTTAGTCAATACAAATAGCTGTTTATTAAAGTTCATACTACAAATTATTTATTATTTGAGGGCAAGAGGGCAAATGGAGGTCACCAGCGCAATAAGCCTCTCTTATCTCTCTGGATAGCTTTTGACTTGGCAGATAAATATCCCTCAGCTGTCACCGTGATAAAATACTGGTAAATAGTGATGAAAAGTAACTTTACATTGCCACAATGAAAAATTACCTTTTTTCGCTTCAGTGAGTTCAATAATGATAAAAGGTCCCTATTTCCCCCATGGTGGGAACATTCATAGTTCAGAAGATGCTCCAATACCAAGTGCTTCAGACATTCAAAGCAAAGTATTCACAATAGCTGACTAGTTGATTTCTGAAGCACTCGGCATCATTGTCCAATCCAAAAGAATCCTGTACATAGAACCACAGAAAATCTTTCTACTTTAGGCGACTTCATTTTGGATGAATAAAAAATTCTATGATGCATATGGGAAAATATATTCCCAGTTTTCCTAAAAAAGTTGAGGAAAATGAGAGAATATGTTTTTTCATAATGCACATTGACAACTATGGAAGTAACGCAGACTTTTGGTAAATGCTCTATGTAGAAAAAATACCTGATTCATTTATACATGTGTCAGCATGCCAGGTCCTGTGCATGTTGATATTGTTGTGAATAAATGCTTTAACTGTACCCAACACCTACATATCATTGGTGGCAGTCTTTGAGTGTTGGCACTATGTAAATAAATGATGATGATGATGATGTGCAGAATGAGAGTTTGAATGAAAATAGATTACAGATCTAATAAGCTGTATATCTTGTTGCAGGCACTTCACTTTGTAGTCACCAGTTATTTATTTAAATACTGTACTTTATTTATAGAGCAGCACTGTATAACTGAATAATGTCTTAAGGGTAATCTAGTGCCTGATAGGAAAAAAGGACATGAAGTGTTATTAAAGGTGATTTACGAAAGCGATGTAGTAGGGAATATTCAATGTTGAAACAGTAATACAGTTAGCTGTGGGAACCATAAATGTCGTTCACTATTTATCTTAATTGAACCACTTTCCTACTATGATACTGGGGAAGGGTTCTCTTTGGTTCTGCACTGGGCACTTTTGTGGTTATCTGCCAGCTCAGTGTAGCTGTGCGGCTGGTAATTGTCTTTGGCGTCGTGCTCACTTGAGGACCCTTATCCCCGATGACAGTTGAATTGTCAACAGCTAAATTGAGATGGTATTTCAGTCGATCTTCGAAGCTACCCTGCTGTTGGTGTGATGACACTCATCAGTATTACTCTGTACCTTCTCATCACCTTCAAAAATGTTTAACGACTTTTTTATTTGTGAATAAATCATTAAGTGGGAGGTAGAGCACAGCGTTGACTGATAGGGCAGCCATCTCCAACTACCATCCGCATGCCACCCTGTGGATGAATCCATGGTTCAGTGTATAAATTGGTAACAAAATCTGATAATAATATCTGTGCCATGATCACCTTTTTTCTTTTATACCTAATTGAATATTTCAAGGAAAATAAATAATGTTGCTGTAAATTTTTCATTACTGTTACACTGGTTGGCCATGACCCCATCATGGACTGGTAACATCTCCAGCTTTGCTGGGTCCCTAACATTGGTGGGCCCTTTGTAGAAAGGTGCAGTAACCAGCAGTACAGTCCCTCAGTCTGTGTGCTCAATACAAGCTCTAGTGTGATGTGTCCAGAAGCCTGGCTGTTACTATGTGATAACATCTCACACTGGCCACTCCCACAATGCCTTGCAGGTACTGGTAAATGCAGACAGTGAGCAGCACACATTCTACATCGTGTCCAAGTCCAGAACTGGACCAAAGCTTCAGAAGGTGCACAATTCTGCACGTCTCACATACGCAGATCTTCCTCAGTTAAACAAGTTGAAAGTATACAACAAACTATAATTTCACTATACTTGGTCATTTTGGTCGTAGCTGCAAATGTGTCCTATGCCAATGGCATTCAAGGTTAATGATAACTGTACACAACTTATCTAAATAACAATACACACATAAAAAGGCACAACTTTCCCCAGTCACTATACATACAGCATCACATAACTGGTAAAGTTTGAAAGTAATGTCTAGGGACACTTTGTTGCAGCACCTGTTCATCTGATATACAATAATGTCTCAAAGGACCTTGGAGCATTACAATCCCCATCATGTTATGTTTACTGAACTTGGTTCTTATGTCCTTTTTTCATTGTACACACGCCTATTCACTAATTAATAACTCATAAAGCCACCAGAACAAGAATAGATTGAAGGAATGACATCTAACATGCAGGAAAATACATTTTATAGTGCAGATTTCCAAAAACAAATCACTAGAACCTGGGACAAGGAAGGGGCAACGATGGAAGAAAAAGGTAGAATGTGATGGGGGGAGCCAGGTAAAGTCAAACCTAGGAGATACGTCAGTTAGATCTCCCTATGAGGAAATTACTTTGAAGTAATGAAGCGCATCAGCGTTAATACTGTTAACGAACCCTTTCGATTCCAGTCTTCAGTTTGGCCGCTTATGATGTATTAAAAGCTTTCAATTATTTTTGCAAGTATCATACGGACATTCTACGCAGTTGATGATTTTCAACCATAAGAACCTGATCTTTGTCCGAGTAATACATTGAACATCTCGGCATCTATTTCAATTATCATTGGGCTGTGCAATCCATGCATGCGCACTTTCAACAGAGAACTCATACCATTTACAGATCTCAACTATCAATCTGCACTGGATATTGCACATTTCTTAACAACATGCTATTGGGGTTTGAGTAAAGTTGCCAGCTGAATAGGTAAGACGTGTCGGTGAGCTACTTGGAGCACCCAGCTGACAGGTTTTATAAGTGATGAACTCCCGTTAATGGTTACTGTGCATGGTCTAATGATCTTTGTGTCATTATACTACTTATGCATGCATTTGGATCAAGTCAACAGGTGTCTTTTGAATACAATAATTATTACCCAGCCATTGCAGGATTCTAAGATACTACATTTTGGTATTTTGTTGTTCCCATGAAATAACCTTACTTGAGGCCATACAGCATTGACTCTGAACTGGACAATTGATTGGTTTTGCTAGTTATTACTACATACAGAGAACAAGGAGTTTTTATATTCCTTGAGAGTTAGATTATTGTGGACCCACAGAAGTTTATTGTTTACATATTTGTGCACAATATATTATTCTTAGATACTCGTAACAATAAGTCCTTTCTCTGATAACTAACATATGCTAGCCAATATCCATAAGGTTCTTCATGCATAATATTTTGTTTCTTATTTATAAAATGTTTATAATATGTTTATACACAGTGGTATATTTAATTTCCTATGTAATCACAAACTGCATAAAATGACATCATGAGAGAAAGACACAATAGGTACAAAAAGGATTAGAGTGGAGAGCGAGGAAGCATTATAAAACTAAAAAAGAGCCCAGTCTTGCCAGTCCAGCACATGATCTGTTTGTGTTCTGTGTTGGCAAATGCAGAAGAAAATAGACGGCAAGGTCATTTCAAGGGGTCTCTGCTGGTATGACACAACTGCTGAGTGAGAAGGGCATTGTTATTGGAAGGCCCCTAACTTGGTAAAGGCACAGTTGCCAATTGTCCCAGGTGTCAGTGTCGGACTGGGTCATAAAGGGCCCACTTAGGGAATGAAATGGCAGGGGCCCATGAAATAATGTGGCCAGCCATCAGAGGGAATAGGGCCAGCTGCCAGAGAGAAGTGGCCAGCCACAGGAGGCAAGTGGCGCTATATATATAAATGTTAATAATAATAAATTGTACAGTGAAGTTATATTCACATCTATAGTATATTATTGTGGAAATTAGTAATTTAGCATTGAACTATTGATTTTACAAAGCAAGTGGACGTAGTTTATTGCCCATTATAGATAGTTATTTTATAAGGTACATTGCAATCCTTAGGAAGAGCTTCACAGCAATCTGTTACATTTGCTGTGGAACTACAAGTCCCATCATCCCCTGCCAGCTGGTACACTGCTCATTGTAGTTCCTCAACACCTGGACAGTCTCTTGTTGTCTCCTCTATTGTACAGCCAGTGTGCTCACATCAAGAGACATTCAGGGCAAGATTTGGCATGCTCGAGTACAGATCACTGAGGTGCAGACATTACTACCTTTCTTTACTGCTGAGTGTAAACTATATTTCATCATATTCACTCCATCAACTTTATACTGACATTATGGAGTTATGATACTCTTAGAGGTGAATGCATACTTGCCAACATTTACTATTTCTCTTCCGGGAGCTGCAAGGGGGAGGTGGGCGTGTAGGGGGTGGGGCCCCAAAAATTGCGTCATTTTAGCCCCGCCCCCGTGACGTAATGACGTAAATCGCGTCATTTTACAGCGGGGGTGGGGCTAAACGCCGCGATTCCCGGTGAATCGCGGCGTTTGAACCGAATTCTGCCTACTTCACTAGGAAGTGGGCAGATCAGGGAGATTGCCACACACTCCCGGGAGTCCGGGAGACTCACACGAAATGCGGGAGTCTCCCGGACATTCCGGGAGAGTTGGCAAGTATGGGTGAATGATGTTATCAATGTATTGTGTAAGCGGCTCTCAATCCCACCAGTTGTCTAAGAGATATACACTCCAATCTCAGCTTTAAAAATCTCTGCTCCATATCCACATACTACTTGCACTATCAATTTATTATTTATTTATTAGGTTTGACAAACAACTTAATTTAATATAAAAAATCATCTTCTCAAAATCATTTAGTCATAAAGTATTATGTTACTTTACATATACAAATTAACTTTAGTCTCCTTCAAAAACAGCTTAAAGTTTCACTTTATAATGTAGACCCCCATCTTATTTATTTTAAGCAACATGATATACAGTTGGTACAAAAAGTCACTTCAATCCAGAGTTTCTTCTAAACCACATTTTTCTTTTATTGATTGAACTTCTTATTGGTTTATTTTCTGTTACTAAAGAGCCGTAGTACATAGTCTTAAAATGAATTGAACTGGAAATACTGTAAAATAAAAAAAAAGGGACAGGTGCTGTCCTGGGCAGGATTCAGACTGGATGAATACTAGTGACTCTTGTGTTCAACAAGGGTCCTCCAGTGCATGGAAAATACACCTGTGTCCTGTCCATCCCTTTCACCCAGGTCTCTTTTCTTCATCTTTCCTCTTCACTAAAAAACAGACAGCTAAAAGTAAACTAATTACATGCAGTCTTGGGATTAAGCCATGCTTAACAATGATATAATTCATCCTCACAATCTGCCAATGTCAGTACCGCAATGTCATTTATTTCAGATGTACTCTAACATGTGGCAGCATTTGTGAGCTTTACTGCTAAAGTAGGGTAATACCTCTACCAGGTATATGAACCCCGGATATTGCCGGGGGACAGAGGTTCCCATGGAGAGAAATTCCAGGGTAGACCCTGAACATGGGTCTGCCCAGGTCTCCATGGCGACATCACAAGAGGAGCTCTGATTGGCTCCTCTCGTGGTGTGTCTTTTTTTTTTTCAACTTCATAATTGTGTTTGGTGAGACCCAAGTTGAAAAACCCAGGTCTCACTATTCATAGTGAAGGCGACCTGGGAATTAAGCCACCAAAAGTCCTGGGTCTAAATCCTGGGTTTTCAGATCCAGGATTTTTCACTAACACCATTTATTCTGAGCCTAAACCCGGGTCGTCTGAGCTTGCCCCTGCAAAAACACGGCTTTTTCATGCAGTATGAATGGGGTATAAATAGGCTCTTCTCAATTACGTTTGATGAACCTCCAAGTGCGCTCACATTAATAGACATTCGGGGGGAAAAATCGGGCATGCGAAGCTACAGTAGTGCATACAGATCAGTGCAGTGTCGACATTGCTACTTTTCTCTAAGAAGTTGGTTACTTTAAGCAGTGAGGACTGGCAGCTGACAAACCACAGCTGAGTCAGTATTATAAGGATTACATCAACACGTCACTTTCCAGTTCTTGGAAATCAATCCTATTGGATCGTTTAATGTGTTGTGGTGGAAGTGAAGCAAAAATGTGTTGTGATGGGGGGGTGAGCAAAAATCAGCATTACTTTTGTAAAAAAAATTAGTTCAGGAGGCGCCTCACCCATATTTTTTATTAATTGAATTTGCCCCTACACTTCCTTTGTCGATGTCTGCTAGTTCTTTGGTGGCAGCAAATGGTGCTGAATATAGGGAACACGTATCCTGAATCCGTTTCCACCGGACAGCATGATGCTAAAGGTTACACACAGCTACACTGAGCTTGTGGATAACTATAAGAGTGTCCATGCAACATGAGCCCCAACTGTCCCAATCTTGTCTGCCTTAAAAGAGATGTAGCTCGCACACGAATGGGCGGAGCTTCACCAGGAAGTGGGTGGGGCTTATTTTGAACCGATTTTGCCTAGATATGGGAAAGCGACAGTTAATATGATGTTGACGGACAGTTATGCAATTTGTTTGAGGCTTGATCCCCTACATTCATAGAGTTGCATAATATGTCAGAGCTTTAGAGGTAAATGATTAAAATAATTAAAATATGAGATTCTAACCATGTTCAGTGAACTTGTAGTGATGGAGACTGTAGCGCACCAAGATCTGCTTAGACTGCATCATACGTAACATGCTTACATTTATCTTCCCACCAGTAGAGTGTCCCTGAAATTTATTTTCAATTGTTGGATATAAAGGGTTCGGGCCTGGTTACAGTTGTAACTAATCCGACCAACATACCTTCCAGCATTTGAAAAAACAAATTATGTAGAATTGAGACACAATAAACCCCACCCCAATATGCCCAAACCCAAAATGGCCAATTGTAGATGGAAGCCCGCCCATTGCTGCAGAAGCCCCTCCCCTTTTGAGGTCTATGATTCAGGACTGCCCTGCTACAATTGAGACAGTTGGGAGGTATGCCCATGGTCCATCTAGGCCCCACCCACACCAACCCATCTATGATCATATTCTAGTGGAGCCATGCCCACAGTCTTATAGGCTCTACCCTTTATGAACAGTTATGACATTTTTTTTGGAAAGAAAAATGGTTCATACCCACATGTCCTTCTAATCTCTAGATATAGTATATTGCCCTGTGTAAACTATTAAATCATATGTGTAACATAGGACATGTATGAAAACTGTTCTTCAGGCAGGGTCGGACTGGCCGCACCCCCTTTTAAAAGTAGGCGGAGCGGACCCCCTAGGGGCTCGTTGTCGTCACCAGGGAGGACAACGTGTATATAAATATATATTTATATATATATATATATATATATATATGTATGTGTATGAAATGGGGCGCACTATTGTGGGCATAATGTGAATTTTGGGTACTACTGTGTGGCATAACATTGGGGCACTACTGTGTGGCATAATATTGGGACACTACTATGTGGCATAACATTGGGGCACTACTAGGTGGCATAATATTGTTTGGGGGCACTACTGTGTGGCATAGGGGGGCTGACTATACTAAACTATAGGTGTGCTGCCTTTCTATACTAAACTATAGGGAGGGGGGCTGCCTATGCTAAACTATAGGGAGAGGGGCTACACAGAGAACACTATAGAAAGGGGGTGATGAGACCTTTAATTTAATGCTGAGGTGGTTTGGGTCTATAATTGAATGTGGGGCTGAGTGTGGAGAGGAGGGCTATCTATTAAATGTGAATATTAATTATTTAATGCTGGGAATGGTCGTGGGAAATGGTTGCATTAAACGTAAATGCTATTAATTTATTGCTGGGGCTGTTTGGAGGGAGGGTAATAAGTTTATTTTTTAAATGGGAATACTATTAGTTTAATGTTGGGGTCGGTTGGAGGGAAATAGATCTATTTATCAACTATGAGCACTATTACTTTAATGTTGGGGCTGGAGAGAGGCCTAATTATTAAATGTGGGTGCTGTTGATTTAATGGCGGGGTTGGTTGGAGTTTTCTAAATTTCATGTACCCATCCCCCCCCCCCATCCAATAAGGCCTCCAAGGATCTAGACAAGCAGAAACTGACCTAAACACCAGCAGCCACAGGTGGTGAAAGTGACAAATCAGGTAGTAGAGAGCAGAACAGTCTGCCGACTGTCCTGAATCTGATGGGGCGGTCCGGAATTTGGGTGACTGTCTTACTTAGTCAGGATTTTGTCTGACTACAAGGACAGTTGGGAAGTATGTCCTGCTTCACACCGTACTGCTCGTGAAGGCAGAGCTGTGTGCTTCTAATAGTAGTGCACACTGGTTTGCCTGTGTAATAGTCTAAAATTTGTCTAAAATGATAATTAATGTCTTGAGTGCACCAGGCTCCCCAATATCCCCTTTCCAGAGCTACATGGTATTAGTTGGGCCCCAGTCATTGGTTTCCCCGGTGGGCCCTTCATGCCCCAGTCCGACACTGAAATGATGGTGCAGAGAAATTCCCTGCGCCTTAAAGCACCGTCAGATAACTAAAGCTTACACTCAGCAACATGAAAAAAACCTGTATTCTTAATTAAGTTTTGTAAAGGAATGAGACCTTATACATTTGTAAATGTTACACGAGGTCTTTTAATTTTTAATAAACTAGTATAGTATTAGTGTGATTGTTCCAGACCACTAACATTAAGCCTCTCTGAGCACAATATATGATATCTCAGGCTTCTTTCTGATGCAGTGTTTTCATTTGTCTTCTAAAATGATGTCCCTGAGAATTCTTGTAACATTAACCAAGGAAATTAAAAACAGCAATGTGACTCTGTCACTGCATGAGAGATACAGATTATATTAAAAGTAGGTGTTTCCGTGTAGGCGTGGTTCATGTATTAAATATACAATATACCACACTTACAATCATGTAATAAAATGCTCAGCTGGTTTATACACCAAACATTTTTATTTTGACCTTGGCTACATAGAGAGACTTGTGACAGAGAGGGCTGGATTGTTGGGGCGTGATATACAATGACAAAGTCTGCTCAACTTGCTAATATATATTAATATATAGAGGATCTCTGAAAGATAACATGAATAAATAGATATGTAATATATAAACAATATATCAAATAATTTGGTTTAGGATATAACTCATGAATTCATACATGGAGAGAGGGGCTCACGGTAAAACGGAAACCATCCATGAATCACATGGCTGCAAATATCTATCTAGGGTGTAACCAGGCAGCATCATCAAGAACAGTTTATTGTGAACTTTACTATGATCATGCAAAACTCATTATTACACCTAACAATACACTTTCTGAGTTAAGTGTTGACTAAAGAAGAGGCAGCTGCCTGATTACTGGAAATAGATCAATTGTCCTTTAATCCAACTGCCAAGAGTGGCCAATGAATGGTTTTAAGAGTACATAGATTACTTATGTAGGTATGAAATATACCATGCCCATCTCAGTCACTAAACAAAATAACAATTGGACACTCCAATAGCCAGCATTTTCCATCGTCAACAAAACATCAACTGATGGAATGTTTTCTTAATTGTGTCAGTCGAATTTACAATGAATGGCTTTTCATCCTTGCGCATGCAAACTTTCTGCTTCCAGTAGTAAATCCTTTACATTCTAAAGTGATTGCACTGTAGTCCTAGATGTCGCAGTGTACTATTGATATGACCAAAGTACATCCTTTACTAGAGTCGGCAATATCTCCGGCTTACTCATTCACGTAATTATTCTGCATCGCAGATGAAGGCTTCTTGTTGAAATTCCGGGACCTGGAAAAGTCCACTATCTTTTCGTAGGGCTTGCCTTGACCAGCTTGATTCTACAAAAGCAAATTAACTGTTTGTAGAGACATAATTTTACTGAACACAAGCAAAACTGGTTCTTATGGAAGAAGGAAGTCAAGGTATTTAAAGGATCAAAATTTACCCAAAAATAATTGATTATAGTTTATTGAAAATGAATGTTATTATTATGATATTACAGAGAGTGAGCTACAGTAGTCTTGATCCTAGTGAAAGCATATTACAAGCATTAAGTAGGTACCTCTGGATTACCAACCGATTTCTGCATATCGATGCAGAACAAAACAAACAGAAATCTGAAAATGAATTCTGAAGAGAAATTGCTACAAATATTATTCTGTAATAAATACTGTAACTTTTTCCTCAAGTAACAGGAAACAATCTTGTAAAAAGAAAGATCCTTCCATTCAACTAAAAAGAACAGCTTATTTTATTATGAAGGGGCTCACTCCATACCAATACCAATGCGGGCGCTTCTTCTTTTGACATCCACACATGTTGAAGGCATCTATAAGAAAAAACAAACAAAATATAAATGGGGTTCTTTTCTACTCTTAAATCCTTAAACATACTTATAAGATGAAGGCATAAAGTTATATTATCGAAAATGTGAAAAAGATATTTCCCTTTTCCACCTTTGAGCAGAATGAGACTTTGTAGGCCCCCTTTCTGCATCCTTTGCAGTTAGAACTATGGGATACTGCTTATTATACTACATAGGACTTATTATACACCCACCAACATAGCTAACTGATATACTGGACATCAACCCACCTGTCTGAGATGCCAGATATTATATGCTATGGGTCTGCCCAAAGGAACCCAGCTACAGGATCTATGTTAAGAATCTTAATCTTCAAATTAGACCCAGTTCCAGACTTTCAGTGATCAGGCCACACTGACTCTCAATGTGCGCGGCTAGGTTAGGAAACTCGCTAGTACACATTATACTATGCAACAAAAATTGCAAATTAATACCTGACTGCAGTTTCTCAGATATATACCCTGAAAAGGCTATTTTTACAATTTAAGAATAAACAGAAGCACCAGTGTCTTTGTATTCAACTGGAGGACTTTTTTTCTTTATAACAAAGGTATTAATAAATATAGGGACAGTGTCCTGACAGCACTGGTGATATTGCTAAATTAGGAATCTTAAAGAACCAAAAAAAAATGCTTGATGAACAATGCAAACACATTACTCAGTTATGCAAAACTTGTAGAGATATTGTTCTTATTCATTCTAAAACAATGATAGAAGTGGGGTAGTATAGGCTGATATATAAATAAATATATATATACCCTTGTGCCATTTTGACTCTTTAATATTTGGCTTGTCACCAACTTGTATCAATTTCTGTGATGCACTTGTCTCATTGGTCTTGATTATCTCATCTGCAGCAAAAAAGGAAATAAAGCAGCATTTAATATAACTTTACATAGCCCACTGGTGAGCAATGTAGCTTATAACACTAGATTCTATTTTAAATGGAATCGGGTATGTGTAGATAGAAATGAAACCAAATAATAAAACAGAACAAACAGGAAACAGCCGCCACAAGAAATGTTAGAGTGGACCTGTCAACTACAAAACCTCATAAGTAGAAGTGAGGCATCATGAATATTAGTCTTGCAGGCACATGTGATGTCACTGACTCCAGGAAAATATATAGGCTGCATACATAAATACGTATATAAACAGCAGTAAAGATTGTAGGGTGTCAGGAAATTACTAAATCTCTTCCACTGACATATAAATTGGACACATTATCCCAAAAAATTGTTTTATTTGCACATGGAACTTATATAAAATTCAGCACTTTTACAATGTTCATTCACAGATTACAGGATCTATTTAACAAGTGGTGAAGGGTCAAAATGGAGCACAGTCAAAAGGCTCTTTCACCACTTTTTCTTATTTAACAAAGGGCTAACGCTGGAGAAATCACAGCTTTAATCTAATTACCGCCACTTACTGCTGTCCCCATAGACCCCTCCATGCCGATGCAAGAAAAAAGTCTTTGTTGAGATGGGGGTCTGTATCGGAGCTCCCTGCGCAGCTCCAGCATAGTAAATTGCAATAGTACTTCATTATGAACTGTAGCGATTTGCAGCAATACAGATTGATCGCTACCACACTGGGGTCATAAACAGACCCCTGAATGTGCATACTCAATTTTATCTTTTAATTTTTGTGGTGCATACAATTACAGCTATATATTCCACACATTAATAATGTGATATTAAGGCATTGTTGAAACATGTAAGCTTGATAATTGTGTTTGCCCACTATATGAAAGCAATTGCTGTGTGTGTGGACAGATTCAAAAATATAAATTATAAAATAACTTCCTGAGTACTAAACACTTCCCTACATAGATAGCTGTGATGCCTTCCATGGTACCCAATGTTATAAAATAGTTGATGTGCTTTATGAATTGTAAAACAGTCATGTACCTCATTTTGCACATACTTTCCCCAAAGCACATAGACCTGTTATACCAAAAGAGTAACAAAAAAGTTAATCACAGTTTTGAAATAAACTTTTAATTGAAAAACTGCTCACCAAAACCCCTGTTCACCACTTTATTAATAATCAGAAAGAAAGTTGTCAGCGCTTATCCTTTAAACTGCATATCTGTATGGGTCTAGCAAAATGAAAACATGAGGTATTAGTTCATATTTTGATCAAAAGACTTAAGCCTGCATCCCACGTCAAGGGTACCTCATTATATGCAGGTCCTACACTGACCTATATGCTTTAAACACTATTAAAATGCAGTTAAAATCAGATGCACTCACCTCCCAGGTATAGGGGTTTACATCTAGCAAAGGCTGGCTTGTGAGCCACACCCAAATGTGCCTTAAATAGGCTTGATGGACAGCTGCTATGACAAAAAGGCAATATTTTGAAACAAAACCAGAGAAAAATAAGCCCGCGCTCGGTATATCCCACATTATATATGGTACCAGCTGCTTGGCAACAAGCCCACGCTCGGTATATTCCATATTGTATGTGGTACCAGCTGCATGGCAATATAAATGCCCATATATGTATACAAAACAGAAAGAAAGTTGTCAGCGCTTATTAATAATCAAATCAAATCTTCTTTTCTTTTTTCTTGATCTGATAGTCCAAATGGAAAATAAACACTATGAAACTTCATAAAAAAAACAATCCTCCTGCTCACATGAACAACACACATGAAAGTACTGTAACCGGGAGTCATTTGCCACAAGCCAAACACATGTCCAGCTTGAGAACACACTTCTGATTGGCTGGCATTAAAGAGGAGTTCTGGTAAATCTCAGCTATGATCATTTAGCAACAGTCATGAGTAGTGTGTGGATGGGTTGTGTTCTCCCCTATTTGGACTATAAAGGATCAAGAAAGTAGAATATTCATTTTATTTACTAAAGTGATGAACAAGGCATTTGGTGTGTCATTTATTACTTTAAAATATATTTGAAAATTGTGTACGTGTTTTTTTTTTATATAAAACACACATACACCAAATATATAAAGCAGCATGGCAGAGAGTGAGAAGGGGCAAAGGCAGCATGACAGAGAGTGAAGGGGGGCCAAAGAAGCATGGCAGAGTGTGAAGGGGGGCCAAAGCATGTGTGTGTGATGGCACAGCGGGCTTGTGGCAATGTAATGTGTGTCTGGTAGCTGGTGGCTAACTAATGGGTGCTATTTTGCTTGTGCTGTGCTCGTGGGGCAATTTAATTTTATAGTGGGGACTATTAATTTAACATGGGGTGGTTTGGGTGCTATTATTTGAATGCAGGGCTGAGTTTGAGCAGCATGAGGTCTATTTATTAAATGTGAATATGAATTATGTAATGATAGTGACGGTTTCTGGAAATAGGTATATTTATTATATGTAAATACTATTAATTTATTGCTGGGGTTGTCTGGAGGGAGGGAAATAGGTTTATTTATTAAATGGGAATACTATTACTTTAATGTTGGGGCTGGAGGAAGGCTTAAGTATTAATTGTGGGTCCTATTGATTTAACGCCGGAGCTGGTTGGAATTTTCTAAATGTACCCATTTTTTTAATAGGGCCCACAACATTCCAGGATCCAGACAAGCCGCAACTAAAGAAACCAGCAGCCACAGGTGGTGAAAGTGACAAGAACAGGTAGGACAGTCTGTAAAATGTTCTGAGCCTAGTGGGGCATTCCCGATTTTTGGTGACTGTTCTGCCCAATCCAAGGGTCAGGTCAAGACTGTATATTCTTTATATACACACTGCATTCTTTATATACTACACTATGGTGCTAGCTGTCCTTCGTGAACTGACCACTCCACCTCTAGTGTCTGGTCTCGCCTCTGTGATGGCTGCCACACCTCCTCTGGTGGGCCCCTAGCATTGCAGTCCCCCGGTGGGCCCTTCATGCATCAGTCCCAAGCTGTCTACAGGTAACTGGAGAAAATGTGGTGCCCACAACAACAAGTCATTTTTCTTCTGCAGTTTAGAAAAAGCATGTGCCTTAATGGTTGTTATGAGCAAGAGCAACATTTTCATGACCCTGTGTTGATGTAGCTTAATGCATTTAGGTTAACTAAGACAGTGATGAGACAGAATATAAATGAATCACAGAGACATTTGAGGATCCCATAACTGAAGCTCTGTTCACTGGCCAGTCTATGACTGCTGTTATAGTAACCAGTAGAAAGGAGCCAACACTTTTAACCAATCACAGGATTTATTTTGGTTACTATAGCAATAGCCACACTCTGATCACTAGAGGGAGCTAGAGTAAGCCAGAGGAGGTGAGAAATTGTCTGCAGCCACACTGCTGATGCATAGTGTTTTGGCAGTCCCTATCAACAGGCCCGTCTGGTTTAGAGTTCTTAGGATGGAGAGGCATACTCCAACTCTGCAATGCAGTGTAAAAATAGAGCTGGCTAGTATGTATGTGTAGCATGTAAGAGCATTGCAGGAAATTTGGGGACTAACCACTAACGCAGATAGTGAGAGATCAGAAGAGGATAGTTAAATCTGGCCGTTTATTACCAAATCCAATATAAAATATTTTTATCAATTTTGAAGCAGCACTGTGGCTTACGGATTAGTGCTTTTGCCTCACAGCAGTAGAGTCATGATTTCAATTCCTGACCAGGGTCTTATCTGTGTGTAGTGTGTTTGTTATCCCCGTGTTTGTGTGGGTTTACTCCGGCGATTCTTACTGCTGTTGCTAGTGGTGACTGCTTGATGTATAAAGCTAAGCCCTATCTCCAGCGTAAACAGCCAGGATGTCTAAGAATAGACCACTTAGTGCCATCAGTTGAACAAAAAGATTTCCCATTATGAGCAAACATACACCATTACCAGGAGCGGGGCAGGGGGACATATGCCCACCGGTTCAGACAGAATCAGTCTATTTTGGGCCAGTTCAATGACCGTCTCTATTGCTTGGTGGCTGGTCCCGGAGGAGGGACCAGCCACCGACTATCATTGGCCACGGATTCTTCTGATCTGTCCCCCCTCTCTCTCCCTCCCTCCCCTCTCACTCATAACCCCAGTGTCACATGGGACATGCACCGCGTGACAGGGTGCATATGAATAAGGTAAGTGATAGGCAGCATGTCAGTAAAACGTGTGTTATGGGCAGCATTTCAGTAAAGTGTGTGTGTGTGATGGGCAGCATGTCAGTATAATGTGTGTGTGAGATGTCAGTAAAGTGGGTGTGAGATGTCAGTATAGTGTGTGTGCATGTTGATATAATGTGTGAGAGAAAGGGGTCTTAATTTAGTGTGGGAGGTAGGCTACTTAATGATGGAGTGCAGGAGGGTGGCTAATTATTTATTGGGTGCTATTTTGTTTTTGGGGTGGTGGGGCTGTTTGGACGGAGGGAAATAGGTTTATATATTAAATGTGTTTGCTATCTAATGTCAGGGTTGATTGGAGGGAAATAGATCTATTTAGCAAATGTGAATATTATTATTTTAATGTTGGGGCTGGATGGGGGCCTAATTATAAAATGTGGGTGCTATTGATTTAACAATGGGACTGGTTGGAGTTTTCTAAATTTTATGTACCCATTTTTTTTCTAACTAGGGCCTCCAACATTCCAGGATGCAGACAAGCAGCACATGAGCTAAAGTAACCAGCAGGCTCAAGTGGTGAAAGTGACAAGTCAGGTAGGAGAGAGCAGGACAGTCTCCCCAATGTAAATAAGTTCCATGTAAATTAAAATAAGACTCATCTCAAAGGGATGTTCTTCCTTATGTCTTTTTAGTAAAACTTTGAACATAACAAAAAGGGAAAAAATAACTCCCGTCCCCCACACACCACCATCACAAGCGTGGTTTGAAAAATAAATAAAAAAATAATTGACAATTGCCCGACGTGACCTATGCATAGACATTGTATTATATGAAAGGGGTTAAGCTTAACTTGCGTCTGCATTGCTTTATGGTATTTGCACATTAACGCCCCTGTGTATTATTGTATATTCACATAGCACCACTATATTACACAGCGCTTTGCAAAGAATATTGAATCTATCTCATCCCCATAGGGGCTTACAGTCTAAATTCCCTCTGGAACAAACAAGCATACTATATATAGTGGGTAATAATATATGTATACACAAGCAGGGTCACCCAGCATTGCACAAGTCTGTTTTGTAAGTGTAGCAGTTTTTCTATATTAACATATTATTGGGTAAATAGACCAAAAAGGCAATTTAGAAAATAAGATTTGTAGCTTTGGCGCATTGTCATTATGTCGTGTTGTTGAGAGGTTTCCTTCCAGCAGTCAAAAAATTGTTTACAACCAAAAGATGATGTTTTCAATATTTGTCGCTGGGATGCTTTGTCGCATTGTCGCGCTGTCGCTATGTGGTCTAATAACTTACTTTTTCGCTACTAAATAACTATGTAAGATTTGTCAGCTTTATCTTGAGAGCTGTGGAAGATATTTGCCAACAAACAAATAAACTTCTTTTTTATATATATATATATATATATATATATATATATATATATATATATATAGAGAGAGAGAGAGAGAGAGAGAGAGAGAGAGAGAGAGAGAGAGAGAAAGTTTACAACACTTTTACCTTAGCTTAAACACTCTGCACTGACTGCTTATTTGGCTGCTTAATGATGTCAAACAACTTAATCTCTGGCGCTAATAGGAAGCATATACACCTAGTATTAATGAAAGGAAAAATATATATAAAATATAATCATAAGGGATACCCCTATATTTTTTTCACATAATAATCGATCCGGATACTTTTTTGATGTTTGTATGTTATAAACTGGACATTTTTTTCCACTAATTGAGACCAAAGTACATATATATCCTTCTAAATAGAACTCACGTGATGTTTCCTATGCCTTATATTTTATTTTCTGTATGAAGGTTTATTCCTTCTGGCGCCCGTCTTCTTTTTTATGCTTATATTGTGTTATTATTTGTTATTATTTTTTGGATCATCTTCTGTTGTCTATACATTATATATATTTATTTCTGTTGCTAATCTAAGGCAACACATGTGTATGTACATACCATCTCATCCATGCAATATTTGCATATAGTTTTTATTGTTTTTATGTAATACAATTATGCATCTGTTATAACGATATTAAACATTTTATTCTGTGATTCTACGCAACTCTCTATTTTGACTTTGCTTAATGATGTCCTCTGATTAAATCTTAAATCTATAGTTTTTAACCCAGATTTCTTAAACATAACTTAGGGACACATATATCAAAATGTGGCAATAAGTATAAATCTTTATCATTGCTTATTATGTTGCTAAAACATCACATATTGGCGCAATTGATGACTGGTATACCTTTATTGGGTCACAGTTGTACACCAAAGCATATCTTTTCTGCTACCGTATCTATATCTTGTCTTTTAAGTTATACCTTATGATACATGCAACTCAAAAAACACTTGCGGGACAGTTGGGGGGTATGGTGTAGACCTGAATAAATTGTTATGGTTTGAGAAGCAAGACAACCAACCACAAAGTCACTGTTTGACTTGGCTGTATAGATTTTCAGATACAATTTTAACACTTCACAGGATAGTGGATAGTAGTATAAAAGCTTTGAAATCTTAGTCCACCCTTTAGTTGTTATAAATGATTCAGTCTCCCTGGGTAGTGTGTGCTGCACTGCAGTAACTCGGTTCAGTAACCTTAGCAAATAGAATGAACTAAACCATTATCGGAACAAAACACTTAAATCAGGAAATGACACATGGGTTAATCCTGCTGTTTGGCCCAAGTGCTGAACAACATTATCCATACGTAATTTAAACACACATTGGGTAGCCGAATTGGACAGATCCAGATGTTTGGTGCTCAGACCAAGATGCCAGATCAAATAGGCAGATGATTGCACACCCAAGTGAACAATGGTTATCAGCTGTCTGGGTTTTGGACATGCAGATCACTTTGAGGTGACACATGTGTTGCTATCAGGCCAATTAGATTATATTAAACCATGCATGCACAGCATAGCTCGTTATTTGTTTATTGTAGGAAGTAACCATGTGATTTTGCAAGCTTCTAATGGCTACTAGTTTGCCTCAATGATTTATTTGGATCTTGTAAGCTGACAATATATGTCCAAAATCTGAAACTATCTGAACTGGTTTCAGCTTCTCAGTGAACAAACCTTTACTGCTTTTTAATACAACGTTTTACAACTGTATATACAGACCCTGATAAGTTCTGTTATTTTGTGACGTTCATTAGCTTAAATATTCTGTACTATAAAAACTTACAGGAATGAAAGATTATACAATGAAAGTTTCACACTGGATCATAGAGACCCAATGCCAATTAAGGGGAAATATAAATATATTTATACAATGGCTAAGTCAAAGGGGCTAATACTGAGTTTTGCATACAATATGTAAATTTGTACTGTGTATGACAACAAACAAAAAAACGCTTACATCCCTACGCAGATTAGGTGCTTGTGCCTATTTATGCGTGGAGAGAAAGAACTGGGGAGGAAGGGGTGTGCAAACTCAGTGCGAGTAAAGTAACAGTGTGTTTACGTAATTGAGACTAAGATCATACTTACCTACTTTTGAAGGCAGCTGTCCAGGAGAGGGTCTGTCGAGGGGGTGTGGCCACAGGTGGTGCACCGTTAGGCTCCGCCCTTGTCAATCTTAGGCAACACTGGCCAATCGCAGTTGGGGGCACGGCCACGATGATGTATTTAGCTCCGCCTCCACCATATTCAACAACGGCGACAGCTGGATCCGGGATTTAGGGAGTCTCCCGGACATTCCGGGAGAGTAGACGACTATGACTAAGATAGACCTGCATAGAGACACAGATATGTCTGTCAGGAGCCGTATTACTTGCAGGTGCCCGAGGGCTGGTGAAAATACACACTGATGATGATGATGATGGTCGCCAACACTCGATAGCTTACTTTCATTCGTACATAAGAAGGAAGATTAAACCTTCTGTATTATAGTTTTTCTTTTTATTACAATTCCAACCTAATAGCAAATGCATTTTTTCTTTTAAAACAAATGTAAACAAACGTTTCTTATGTTTATGTCCTGGTTGGATGTAAGTATATCTGGGTATAAGTACAACTCACAACCTGGCACATATGGGGCTGGTGCAGTGCTGACTGTATCTACATTCTCGCACATGGGTGTAAATACACTATAGTTACATGCAGCCTTTTAGAGCATGTGCTCCATAGTGCTTTACGTATTTACAAAAATGATATTGACTTACTGTAAACAGATACCTATAACACATAATAAGAACAGGACGCTTACTTATTTTTGCAGTAAATCTCACAAGGCATCTGCAACATTGGTTGTGGACTACAGAGATCATTCACTCAGCGAGTCATCGTGCCTATACACCTGTGTTGGATGCATTCACTATAGAAAGCTGCATTTACTCATGGCACGTGAAACAGATCAGTTAACTCTGCACTTCTCTAGAGTTTGACCTTGGTTACTACTTTAACTCGCTAGGCCTCTGATAATTCATCTGTCCAGGTAAGTGTTTTATGGTTATGTTGCGTAAGTGTGAGCATGGGGGGCATTTGGGGAGGTCTGAGTGGCATAAGTGCTACATGTGGGATTTGAGGGCTTCTGGGGTCAGAAGGTATGTTGGGCCATTTTGTGCAAGGGGAACTATATTTGAGCAAGTGGCAGATGTGAGTGGTATGTGGTGTACTTTGGAGGAAGAGAGGAGGATGTGAGTGGTATGTGGTGTACTTTGGAGTTAGAGAGGGGGATGTGAGTGGTATGTGGTGTACTTTGGAGGAAGAGAGGAGGATGTGAGTGGTATGTGGTGTACTTTGGAGTTAGAGAGGGGGATGTGAGTGGTATGTGGTGTACTTTGGAGTTAGAGAGGGGGATGTGAGTGCATTTTGAGTGATGTGGTGGTGCCGAGATTGTTTATTTTTCATTAAAGTAGGCTGCTTAGTCGATTCTTGCCCCCCGGACTAAAATTTGCCAGCCCTCCCCTGGCACCAAATGCACTGAAAGAGACTAGGAGATAGATTTACTAAAAGTCATCTTTGTCTGTGGTATGAAACAGCCGCACGTCGCTGAAGATTTGGTGCTCCAAACCACTGTATGTACTATAGCAGTGATGGCTAACCTGTGACACCCCAGGTGTTGTGAAACTACAAGTCCCAGCATGCTTTGCCAGTAGATAACTAGCTGATAGCTGGCAGAGCATGCTGGGACTTGTAGTTTCACAAACACCTGGAGTGTCACAGGTTAGCCAACACTGTACTATAGGGTGGTTTGATGTTAAATGACTGCCGATGAGTGGTGGATTGAAAACAGCTAAACTGCCATTGGTTTGCTCAAAACCGCCATCAAAACTGCCAGAAAAAAGACAGGTTTTGTTATACCTGTTTCTGATTGGCTAGATAGCTCAAACATGCTTTTTGAGCTATCTTGACATTAAGAACAAAATAGGAGACATCACTGACTTATGAATTATATGGACAATCATTATTTATTGATTATGGGGCAAAATAAATTTATAATTAACTTTAGGGGGCAATATTATTATATTATGGTACACTGTGCAGTGCCCCATGTGTGCATCATAAATAATTATATCCCCCATTAACAATCAAATAGTATTGCCCAGTTAATATAATTATATATTCATATTCTTCCCATATTATGATACAATTGCTCATTTTGATCATGTTAAAAATCAGGAATGCGAATTGTAAAGTGGTGGTTTGTTAAATTGTAGTTTTCAGCTTTTTAACTGGCGGTTTGGCCTATAGAAAATCCAATGGTTTTAAAACCGGCAGAAAAAATTGGGAAAACTGGCGGTTTCATCAAACCACCCTTTAGTAAATTTAACCCCAAATTATTATTAGTCTCTAGGTTCTTTCAGAGACTTTAATAGACCGTTGAGACACACGTCCTTCATTTTATGTGTTTTATCCAGATTTTATTGCATTAGATATAGAGCATTGTTTGAAAAATTTCCACCACATTTTATATGGGAATCTAGATATTTTGAGACTTTTTTGGCTCTGTATTGATATTATGATTGCGGTAGCATTGCCTTCTACATGCTTCAGTGTCGTATTGAGGTCAAGGTATTAATTAGAGTCCTGTACATATATGTTCTTATTTGTCTTTTTTGTAGTTTGTTTTTATTGTTACTTTATGGTGGAAATTTATTACAAAGTTTTGAGGGTAGTTTGATCCATGGATGCATTTTTTGGAGATTATAAATTTTTCTGCCTCTTTCCTTGTTTTTGGTGATTTGCTATCATTAGCCTAAGTGCTGCCTGCCCTATACCTAAATGACGCCCCCTCTAATGGCTGATTACACCTCTCTGGCAGCTCTCCATATGCCCACTGCAGGCTGCCACATGCCTACTGATGGTTGATCTCACCTTTTCAGTGATGTTCAGTTCAGTGGTGCACAAACTATTTATTGGGCCCCATGGTAATATTTCACCAGTGGGCTCTTCATGCCCCTGTCCAACACTGTGTCCATCAATAATTTATTCTCCTCCAAACTCATTGACATTCTCAGATCATATTCCTTGCACACTGCTGTAGATCAACCATGGAAACTCAAATGACAAACTAAAATCTATGGATAGATAAGTTGAAAAAAAAGTTTTCTTTACTCAAACACTGCAGGAAATGAGTTGTGTCCAGCTGTGTCTGTGCATTGCTACATCTAGGAGATTCTCTATTCTCTAAATTACCTTCTGAATACATTCTGCAGCAATTGAACACACTCTCTGAATGTTTTAATTTACATATTTATGCACAGAGATGCTGTCTGTTGTGGAAAAGCAATATGTTGGAACATGGTGAAAAATGCATTATAGAGCCTTAACTTATTACTGGGGAAAAATATACGTAAGAAACTTCAATGTAACGTTAAGACAAAAACATTTATTTTTCCCAAGTGTTATTTTTTCTGACTTTCATATATGCAATACCAAGGAAGTTATATAATACAGAGGCACAGGCCAAAAGTTCATCCTTCCATGGTCAAATCTACCGACTACCCACCACTGCTGGAAGACTTCCATCTCTCCAACAAATTGCAGTTTCAAGAGGTCTCAATTTAAATGGCAATAAGCCCTATCTCTGGCAAACAAAGGTGTATAGGGCTTCAAAGGGTCACTGGCGTTGGTGATCCTGCTTCTGTCATTGTCATCTCAGGATGTTGACAGCAAAAAATTCTATGAAAAAATGCTTTATTATTTAAATAAAGCATTTTTTCATTGGAATTCTTTGAAACTAGTTTTAAATTTTTTATCATTTAAATCTATTTTTAACTTTTTTGTTTTTTACATCCACTGTGCACATGTGCGACAGCTAGCGCAGGTCCACTGAGATTGGGCCAGCAAAGCAGTAAGCTAACTTATACCACCTGGCCCAGTATCACTGAGGCAGCTGAGTATTTCTCAACTGCCTCTGTGATATTATAAATGTAAATTGTGGTGATAGGTGATCGCCATTGTCACCACATTTTAAGAATCTCCATGGCACTTACCGCTTACCCACATTTCCCCTTATTGTTCTAGAACAATTTATATTTTCACTGAACAAAGCAACAAGATAACAATCTAAATCAGGCCAACAAACGGCTCAACATACTTTGTCATTGTCACCTGTACCCCATCTCTGTATCATAGCCAAGTGTTCTGAACTATATGAAATGGCTGGTAGTGTGAGTCAGGGCCGCCATCAGGGGAGCACAGGGAGTACAGCAGTGTGGGGCCCAACAGCAGAGTGGGGCCCCACCATCCCTGGGCCTAAACAAATTTATTAATGGTTGTAGCTGGCGCCATTTCTAGACAGCAGCTGCTCCTGAGATGTGAGAGTTGGTGTGGGGAGACCTCTGGGCATAATTAAGGATGCCCCACAGCTGCTGCCATTTGCTCTAGTCCTAGCCCCCACAGGTGCCCAGCTCCCAGGCAGAGAGGCTGTAATTAATAACATCACAGCCATGTTGTCACTCACCGGACTGTGAGTGCTACTTCTAAGGTAGCTAGGAACCGTGTCCGTCCATTATAATGAGGTACTGCGCATGTGCAGTCCCTTTTAACCTTCAGTTCTGTTCCTTTAACTTAATTGGCTGATCAGGCAACACTCCCTATATTAAGCACCTGTGGTCAATACCACGTTGCCTGATCTTGGAGTCTCATTCCTCATGAGTCTCTGAAGGTGTTCCAGTGCCTGCTCGTGTGTTCAGCTGATGCGGAATCCTGTTTGCCGTTTGTGGTTTCCAGACCACTTCTACTCCTCGTGTTCCTAGTGACTTCAGCAGCTGATTCCTATCCGCTGCCTCCGTGTATCTACAGTTACAGATTACTGCAAACTCTCCTGTGTTTCATCGTGAATCCAGCAGCTGATTCCTATCCGCTGCCTCCGTATATCTACAGTTACAGATTACTTCAAACTCTCCTGTGTTTCATCGTGAATCCAGCAGCTGATTCCTATCCGCTGCCTCCGTATATCTACAGTTACAGATTACTGCAAACTCTCCTGTGTTTCATCATGACTCCAGCAGCTGATTCCTATCCGCTGCCTCCGTGTGTCTAACAAGTTACAGATCTCTCCAACTCTCCTGTGTTACATCGCTACTGTTCCAGCTGATTCCTGTTAGCTACTTCTGCGTGTCTACAGAGTCCTGCTCGTCTCAGCGCTCCAGTCTGCATTCTACCTGCCGTCAGCTGACCCGCTGCCTCCTGCTTCTACAGTGTGTCCATTTGTGTCAACTTGCCTGTTAGCATCGAGTCTACGCTCCTCGGCTTCCAGCTCTGCTACATCGCTTCAGCTCTCCCGTGGTCTCCTGCTGTTCTATTCGATATACTACTGCTTCCTGAGTATTTTGTCGTCCTTGCTGGCCTACCTACAGTGCGCTGCACCTACCTGCCGCTTCCATTCTGCAAGGACTTCTCATCTCGTCAGTTCCCTGCCGCTCAGGTATCCCTGCAGCTATCTCTAACAGCCTGCTCATCTGAACCACGGTATGCATACTTCTCATTGACTGTGCTGGTGTATTGCATATCCATCTGGACTGAGTTGTTCTCCTCCGGAGTTTCCATCCTCTGAGACTATTGCTATTATTGACTGTGTTTCCTTTTGCTGGACTATTCTAGTGACTTTGTTTATCTGTGCAGTGCTGTTCATTCATTATTATTATTGTGTGCAGTTCAACGTGGGATCAAGTTCAGTGTACCCGTGTAGACTCTGCTTTGCATTTATCTCCTCGTGTCCTTCCTCACATATATATTCAGTGGTACAACTTGCTAGAGGCAAACCACTGATTCCTGTTTCCCTGTGTCACCAGTTGCATATATCCTCTCACATAAGCAGTGGTACAACTTGCTACACGCAGACCACTGACTTCCCCGTTACCTTCACCTGGATTCCATTCCTTCACTACAGACAGCGGTACAACTTGCTATACGCAGACCGCTGACTTCCACCTCCTTATTACTCCTGGACATTCTTCTCACTATAGCAGTGGTACAACTTGCCGTGCGCAGACCACTGACTACCCTCACGTGTCCTTGTCCATCCAGATCCTCGTGTTCAGTTACCTATTGTTTACCAGTGCTGCTAGTCATAGACTTTCTGAGCATTCTCTAACCATCTGCTGTTTCCAGTTCCATTATCACCCTGCCACCAGAGTATCATATACCAACTCTACTGCTCTGATAAGACCATCAGCGGGTGATACTGGGTAAAGACTCCTAGTGCCCGTGACACATGTAATTAATAACGCCACAGTCATGTAATTAATAACGCCACAGTTATGTAATTAATAGCGTCACAGCGCTGTCAATAGAGAGGAGCAGAAAGGAGCCAGCGAGAAGATGAGAAGAGGTAGGAAAACTACTTCAGGGGTTCGATGGAACCGGGGATATCGTGTGACTGTAGAGAATGAGGGGGTGGGGGGGAGTAATTGTTAGGTAGAGAATAATTTAAAAATGAGGGTAGGGTGAGAGAAGGTAGGAGGAGGGATCTACCTGCCTGTTACATTTGTATTGGGCCCCTACATTTTTGGTGGTAGCCCTGGGGGGTAAATGTATCAATCTGAGAGTTTTCCGGCGGGTTTGAAAAGTGGAAATGTTGCCTATAGCAGCCAGTCAGATTCTAGCTATCATTGTGTACAATGTACTAAATAAATGATAGCTAGAATCTGATTGGTTTTACAAACCCACCGGAAAACTTTCAGCTTGATACATTTACCCCCTGGTGTGAGTAATTTGGTTTTGGACATTTGATCAAGAACAGTGTTTGGATCCATGAGTACTGGGTTTAACGTGATTAAGGTTGAAGGCTGAATGTGGTTTCTAAACTATTGACAACAGCATATTTCTAATCTGTCCTTGGAGTGTGAGTTTCAGTCCCTCATTTCTGGTCACAGATGCGGCAGTGTGAAGCTGGGTACAGCATCTTCTGCAGAATAAGCCCCATCCTTTTGCAGCTGAAATCAAGTTTAACCTATAAACACAGAATTCTTATAAAAATTGTGCAATGTTCAGAAGGAGTGTGATAGGTTTAGAGAAACAGAACGATCAATCACTAGTCACACGATGCATGGATTGCTCCATTTGCGCTTAGCCCATCCTGCGAGCATTCAAATAGAATAGAGGGACCAGGTTTATTGCAGCATGATCCAGCAAGGTGGTCCATAAAGTTTTCCTTTTAGGCTTCTGTCCTTTGCAAACAGGACTGAGCTCCCAGGAGACAGGTGGCCAATGCGTTTACTGGTACCTAATTTTAGGTGCAATTAATTTATGTCAATAGATGCTCATCTTCCTTAGCTCCTTAAACGTTTCTGCTGGCTCCTAGGTTTGGCTGGTTGGCTACTGTACTACACATTATTTTGTCTACTCCAGTAGTTAACATTCTCATAATGAGTTGGAAGGTCATAAAAACAGTGTTACTTGGAACTTAACAGCTTAGTGCTATGCAATAATTATTTTATTTCCATAATATTTTCAAATGCAGAAAATGTTTTCGATATGGTAATGGTGCCCTTTTACATGGGTGATATTTGCTTTTCTATTAGTATCTATGTTGTGCCTTTATTAACTAAAGTAAAAACTTTAATACATTTTTAAAAATGTAACATGCTGTAGTTTTTGAAAACAAATGAAATCAAAATGTCATTTCACTTTTAACTGAACTTTTCTGCCATTTTAAAAAAAAAAAATTGTTGCAGTGAAATTTTGAATGGCTTTTTGAAATATATATTTTGTAAATGAATGTTATAACAGACAGATTTGTTAATTACACCTTCTACCACTCTATCAAAAAATATTCAGCAGAAATGACTGAGAAGCTGCAAAACCTTTGTCACCGGGAGATTTGTAATATTTCAATATGTTATTTCTCAAGATAAAATATTGAGCATTATGTCATACATCCAAAATGCCAATAAACACGTCCAAAGTAAAATAAATGAAAATGCTTTAAAAATAACGGTCTTCAGTTCAACCACAATGGATGATTATCCTAGGGGCACTTTATTTTTGCATTAGCACTAATCTGTTACAGAAAGGCTTTGCTACATTCTTATTGCATTTTAGAAGGTTTATGGGAGATTTGTATTGATTTAAAGTAAGTTGACCGACACAGAGGCAATAAATTTTCCTAGTTAGCACTGATTAATTTGGATTTTATAGGGCTTATCTCACTATAACAGTTATTTTATGACTGAGCTTTGGGTCAGCTTGTTAGAAAGTCAATAGTGTTGTTGTCCTGATGGCATAGGTTATAGCCAGTCTTAATGTTTACTGCTGTACAATTCAAGTAATACTTGAAATTCAAACTGGCACTCTTACATATTACAATGTCTAAAGCCTGTTTTTATGTTCCTGGGGTAATAGAAAAGTTTATATTTTGCATCAACAAATACAATTGCTATTTTTTATGTATTGATCTTAACACATCTCTATTTAAAAGGTCAGGGGGCCAAGTTACATTATGGCTGTGTAGGAAGCAATGCAGTTTAAATGCAATTAGTTTGCAATCAGCACAACCCTGCAAGATTTAATTTTATATAGGTGTCCGTTATTTATTAGTTAATAAGTTATCCTTAACATAAATGGTCCTTTCCCTATGTGGTTGGGATTTGAGGCTATGGGCCTGATTCATAAAGAAGTGTAAATGCCGACATGTTTTGTATTTTGTACACAAATACTCTGCACATGCCCAGAATCGTACCATACGCTAGAGAAAGCAGCAGCTTTCAATGCATCTTCGAGCACAAAGGACACTTACGACAACTTACGATGTCAGGAGCGGATCCCTGCAGATACATTTGATTCAAGCTCTGGCACACGCAGAAGTGCGCTGTTTATCAGACGTAAGGTTTGTACTTGCTCAAAGTTAAGTCTAACTGACGGATAATAGTGATGACCAAATACAGCATTCACATCCACCGCATCTAAGGGGAGAATTGTCTATTCACCTGCACACACTCATCTGGTTATACAACAAGATGGCCAGAGGGAGATTACTATGGTGCAATTTCGTCAAACATATTGTTCATAGTATTGTTTACTGAGGATTATAGGATTTGTATAAACAAAGACAAATTATTTTAATACATTTTTAACGTAGTCATGTATGAACATTACCAATACTTCTCTGTTTTAAAATGTTATGTGCGTGTTGTATAGTTCTTAAATGCTTGCATACATTTGCATCGTGTTTGTGTGCCTTAAACGCTATTAAGTCTTGTCTATGTTGTCTACAGTGTATGCCTATCTAGTGCCATACGTTTGTAATGTTTTTTATTTGTTGTTGTTTTTTATAATATAATGAAATTGTCATGTCCTGCTTACTTTTATATTTTTTTGTACTATTTTATGAATCCTGGTAATGAGCATTAATAGATCCATGCTAGTTGTAAGTATATCTATAATATATAATATACAAGGAGACTACAAATCTGAAAAGCATTAGGGTTTGTTTTTTTTCATCCATCTTTCTCACATATAGCCAGGCATGGGCATGGTGGAAGCCCAGAATCTGGAGGATGACAGATGTTGTCCCCTCCGAAACCAGTGACTTGTCGTCAGCCAAGGAAGCATGTCTTCAGACCATGTGTCAGTCCTTTTGGGATATCTCATGCTGAGATGGTCCGTCGCTATACCTCATATTAACATGGACAGCTTGCGCATTGTGCAGAGTGACCTAGAGCCTTTGCACAACATCCCGAAACCAATACCACCACTGGCCAAAGTTTTGGCGGTATTGAACTTCTGTGCGTCCGGATCTAGACACAGTGTGTGTCGTGGCAGCAACGTCCCAAGCCACCTTCAGTCATGTGATGAATGTTGTGCTGCAGGCTTTCCTGTCTCGCATCCGGCACTTTATTATTCTGCCTCTTGATGAGAAGATCCTTGTGCCCATAAAACACTAGTTTGCCTTCATAGCTCGCATTCTGCATGTTATAAGGGGTAGTAGATGTAACATATGTAACCCTGGTCTCGTTGGGTGGAAATGCTTCTATTTATTTGAATAGAAAGCATTTCCACTCGAGCAATGTCCAGGCTATATGTGATGCACCACTCCAGATGTAATGCCTGGTTGCTGAATGGCCAGGGAGCACCCATGACTTCTTTGCCTTCAGGTAATCAGGCATGTGCACATATTGCAGAGGCAAGGAGGTGCGAGGCCACATAGTGAGGCATGACTATTAGGTACTATTTTTTATCACCTCATTATTTATACGTAAACCTTTGTTGTCCTAAATACATTGGTATACACTGCAATCAGACTCTGGAAGAGGCCTTTGAGGAGGCCCAGGTGGGGGGGGGGGTCAAGAAATTTCATATTCGCCACTTTCCATTTCACCAAACTCAGAGGATTCCTTTTCTCAACTAAACACAAATCCCATTCCCATGCTCTTGATGAACCCCAAATGAAGGAGGCCCAGGGGGATGCTAAGCCCAGGCCACTGCAGGAGAATGTAAGTATCTTAATGTATTCAATCTAGTCTAATATTATCTTGTTTTGCAGCATAATAGTGTAGTCCTCAGAAAGCCTTTCTTTCCTAAATGTGACTTTCCCTGAGCCAAGGAATAGTTTGCAATTCCACAGGTGTCTGCCATAATGGGCCTTATAAGTGTTTGTTGCCAAGCAACCCCCCCCCCCTCACCTCCCCAGTATATATCTGCATGTGCCTCCAAAATGCAACCTCTGGCTATTACTTTGTTCAGAGTAAGATAAACCTTGCAGAGAATGTATCTTAATGTTGCACCTCTGAACTCTGCTGAGCTAGAAAAATGTAGAAACAAACTGTTGTGAGAACACAAAATGCCATAACATTTTTATTTTAAAACTTTTTTGTTTTCATTTTTAAAGGTGGCGAAGAACCTCCCACCCAAAAATTAATTTGGAAGATCGAAAATAAAAATAAAAATAAAAATAAGAAAAATATTTGAGTATGTTAAGGAATTTAAAATATTAATATACCCTTTTTTAAAAAAAAAACATATTTCTATGATTGTTATTAAAATTATATATTTCTTTTGATACATGTAAAAAAGTTACTTGTTTTAAAAAACTTTGTGTGTTTTATTTCTTATAAGCAAATGTCTATTAATGTGAAAGAGGGAGAGATATGTTCTATATGGGGTTTTAATATCATGTACTTACACCTTGCAACGGTATAGGTTAATGTGACAATACATGATACAAAGGGTTAATATGTAGGGTTAGTGAAACGTGTGTATAATAAGGTGAATGAGAATAAGGAAGGAATTGCATGCTTGTGGAAAGGGCCGGATTTAGGGAATGGAGACCCCTGGGCTAAGGGGGCCTCCATTCCCCTGTGAGCCCCCCCCCTCCCCCCGTGAGCCCTCGGCCCTGGCCGATCAATAATGCTGCTGAGCACTTTCAAGGGCCCCCTGGATGCCCGAGGCCCCTGGGCTGTAGCCCAGTTAGACCTCAGGTTAATCCAGGCCCTGCTTGTGGAACACGTAATACCTAAAACTGTCGGCGAATGGAGAAAGTAAGTGCTATGAGATTAGCGCGGTAACGACATCCTGGGATGCAGATACTTTGCTGCCGGACAGCTTAATAAATTTACCAATGCTGCAGTCCCCATAAAGGTATATGGGTACACCAGTAAGCCTAATGGGAAACAGTATTTATCTAAGGATAATTTGTTCATATTAAGTAATGTGAGATGAGCATTGGTCTTCAACTTGCAACTTTGAAAGACTAAAATGAAAAGAATGGTTCGATATTTCAGACAGTGTAGTATTTAATAGCAAAGGTTCCCAGCCACTGATACCTCTTGTACTCAAAGCAGCATGTTGTATATTATTGCAAATTAGCAAATAAAGGCTAGATAGGAAATTTGATCCTGAAAAGCTAAAACTCATACAGATGCTGTAACCTTAGTATACAGTGACTATATATTTATTGCAATAGACAAGCTAGATTGACATACAAGGTGAGACATGAGATCTAATATTTGATGCCCTTAGGCTTTAGCGTAAAGGAGGATTTAATAACAAGTATAACAATTTGCATATGGAATCATCTAAAATAGGTGTTAATGAGTAAACTGAATATTTTGCTAGCATGTGATTAACCTTAATTATCACTATTGAAAAGTTAGAATGGTAAGAACAGAGAGGTCTGCAGGTGAGCAGCGCTGTCAGAGGGAATTTAATTATGACATATTTGCACATTTAACAGATAAAGGAAACATTTATATTTCTGTGATATTCAAAGTATACAATGAAATGCAGATAGTATGACTTAAATTCCTAGTTGTGGACTTATCTTAGGGTTATTGAAAATGTCAATAATAAAAAATTTCTACTATTGATTTTCTACTTTTTTACTTTGAAAGTTTGTGAATAAAAAGTATTCTAAGGTAAGACTAAAATGAATTAGTGGTGATTGTCATTTCTTGGGAAGATATCTAATCAGCTCAAACAGGAGCATTTTAGATTGCACATATAGGACCTGATTTAGAATCAGACGCAAGACTTTTGGTTAGTGCAAGAAGCACATTTGGCCAAAGATCCATCTCAGGTTGCACTCTGACTGAGACAGATCTCCCCGTTGCACCTCTCTGCGCTTAGAGGTGGAATGGGGGAGGTAGGGGGCGAGCCTAGCAATGTATTTTTAGATAAAAGCAACCGCAAATAGGTCTCTAGGAGAAGACATATCTTTTGTGGGGTGCTTTCAGCTGGTGCAAGAGACCTTGATGTATTAAAAACAAAGTAAAACATAATAACCCCTCCCAAACAGCATAACCAACCCTTGTGCTGTTGTGTGGGGGGGACGATAATTTTTTTATTTTTTTCCATTTTTTTATTTTATTTAATTACCTGCTTTACAGAGTGCTGTGCATGATACACTTGCAAGCCGGCCCAAAGGCAGATAAAGAGCATGTTTGTGCAATTTGCACAGTATTCTAAGATCCGTACCACTCTAAATACGATGTCAATTACGGGATGCAATTTACATTTACGATTTAAGTGTAGATTTCGTCCGACTCTAAATAAGGCCCATACTGCATATAACTTTATTTCCATTTATCTATTAAAGTCCCATGCTTTAAATGTTTGTATTTAATGCTTACATATATGCTAGTGCATTGAATGTAAACATTGATGAATGAGGCTGCTTTCATTTATATTATTAAATAATTTGTCAATAGTGGAATCAGGGGCAAGGGGGCATCTGCCCCCCGGGTCGGTTTCATAGTGGGCTACCTTAGGCTGGGTCACTGGGCCACCTGCATTTTTGTCCATTAAAATTGGCTGCTGATTCGAGTCTTGCACCCTGAGCTGAAATTTTCCAGCCCTCGCTTGACTGGAATTAAAACATAGAATGAATACCGAGAAACTGACAGATCATCAGGGTCCAAAGCCTTTTGTATTTCTAGACCTGAAAAAACAGAAAATACCTCTCCATCTATGATATGTGTGTTCAGGAAAGTGAGATCAGTGTGGGAGAGGAGTGCAAGTAGTTGTAGGACAATTCCTCTTCAGTCAAAAAACAGAGTACAGCTGCTCAGCAAGAAATATAATTCCCCTTTTACAGCCTAGTTCCTGGTTACATTTACAGATGTATCAAGATTTATTGCACTGTTTATGTGTTCCCATGATGCATTATGTAATGATACCACAATGTCCTCCAATCTGTAATGAATATGTTTGTATTACCTGTACTATCTGCTTAGGGACTCTTAATGCGCATTCCGAAAGTTACTGAAAATATTAAATTTCTTGCTACTTTGAGAGATTACTAATTTAGTCACTGCATTAAGAATTGCTGTGAAATTTAAAAATGCTTAAAGTATGGTACATGGCTTATCACATAGAGCGTCTATTAATACATAAACAGGGTGAAAGGAATAAGGTAATGTAAAAATCATTTTCATGTTACTTTTGTGTCAGTTAAGTGACTACATATTTTTATATACTTAGTTCCGTTGCCACACAGCAATGTCATCCATCTCCAGCTCATTTATCCTGGGGTCTGGGTTGCCATGGCAATGGGTAAAAATTGGGACCCTGTATAAAGCAGATTGTTATGCCTCATGATAATGAGATTGTGGTCCCTCTTATTCAGGGCAGGAATAAAATGCACCTCTCCCCCAGTCTCTTCACTTTGGAATTGCTCCTGATTGCCTTCTGTGTACCGAACCTCTACCTGCTGACCACGCTCCTGATTCCCTTCTGTGTATAGAACCTTGGTTTGCTGATTTTGCTCCTAGTTGTCTTCGGTGTACATACTGGCCTGCTGGCCTATTAGTCCCTGGTGTACTCCTCTGTCTAGTTTCTATCTCCACAGTACTACTCCCTGGGGCATCCTAGAGGGTTGCAACTTGCGAGTTTCTGGCAACAAAGTCCATCCTGCCTTGCAGCTGTTCTTGTTGAATACCAGGGAACCCGTTGGACTCCGCATCTCTAGGCCTGCCAGCGTCAATCAGGGTTAGTGCATAGGTCCTTTCCTTCCTGGATCGTAACAGTTTGCTCTGACCCAGATAGACCCCGCGGAGAATCCCTCCTCTAGGGATTTACTTAAACATCTGGTTGGAAAAGTGGAAAAACAGGAGGCAAACCAACAGCAACTACTGAAATTTCTTTAAGGTCTGTCTGCCCATATTGACAACCTTCAGCATACCCTTGCAGCATCTGGTTATTAGTTCCTGAACCCGTGTTTACCATGACCCCAGCAGCTAGTTCTCATTTGCACATACCCAATCCTTCCAAGTTTGATGGGGATCCCAAGCTCTGCAGGGGATTTTTCAACTAATGTGCTATTCAATTAGAGCTTCTCCCTGGAAATTTCCCTTCGAAAAAAGCCAAAGTTACCTATATTATATCCTTCCTTTCAGGACAAGCTCTCTTCTGGGTGTCTCCTCTGTAGGAGAAGAATGATCCCTTGCTTGACAACTACACTGGATTTTTGTACTTTAAGGAAAATTTTTGATGAGCCTGGAAGAGTCTCCAACACGGTCACCGAAATTCTATGTTTGCATCAGGGTTCTCAGTCAGTCGGCCAATTAATTCAGAACTAGGGCCTCTCAGCTCCACTGGAACAATGAAGCCTTAGTTGCATCCTTTTGGCAGGGGTTGTCAGACCGAATCAAGGATGAATAAAGGATGAATTGGCTTTATGTGAAATTTCAGCTAACCTAGACGACCTTATCACCTTGTGTATTAAGGTGGATCTGTGTTTCAAAGAAAGGTCTCTCGAGAAAGAACATTCTCGGCATAGTACCATCCGCCTAGCTCCTCATTTCCAGGCTCTATCACCCCCTGATAAGGAACCCATGCAATTGGGTAGAGCACATCTGACTCCCGAGAAGAAAGAGCGCAGGTTCAAGAATAAGCTCTTTCTTTATTGGGGTGGGAATGGCCATCTCCTGGGTACCTGTCCAATACTCCCAGGAAACGACACAGGCTAACGAGACAAGGGCAGGTCTCGTTGGTTCCAAATTAATCATCTATTTCCAGCACTTGTAATGAAGAAAGTCTTCTCTTTCCCGTTTCCCTGATTTCTGGGACTGATTCTATAAACCTTCCTGCCCTTTTGGATTCCTGTGCTGCGGGCAATTTTATTTCTGCCTCTATTGTGACTCAGTTCTCCATTCCTACAGTTCCTTTAGAATGACCCATGCGTCTCACTGCAATTAATGGAAGCAGGATTAGCGATGTTCTAGTTTTAACTTAAACTATCCCTTTCGTTCTGCAAGTCATAATTTTACACAGGGAAGATATATCTCTTTTGGTTATTCCCAGGGCCATCAATTCCCTGATCCTGGGTCTTCCATGGCTTTGCTTTATTCCCCTACCCTGGATTGGCAAACTGCTCAGATCCTCTCCTGGAGCTCAGACTGTGATTCCCATTGCCTGGCCAAGGTGGTTCCTTTACGTACATCTCAATGTTCTCCTTCTCTTCCTCCTCAATACCAGAGTTATGCTGATGTTTTTTGTGAACCGGAGGCAACCAGACTTCCTCCACATCAGATTTGGGACTGTGGCATTGACCTCATCCCAGGGAAACCCATTCCCCATGGATGCGTTAACCCCTTATCTCTTCCAGAATCCAAGGCTATGTCCAAATATATTCAAGAGAACCTAAAAAATGGGTTCATTCGGAAGTCTCTTTTTCATAAAGAAGAAAGATGGGGTTCTATGTCCTTGCATTGATTTTAGAGGTCTTAATGCCATCACTGTTAAAAATCATTATCCTCTACCATTATTCTCCAAGCTTTTTAACTGCATTAAAGGGGCTATTGTATTTTCTTAGCTGGATTTAAGAGGGGCTTCCAACCTTATCCGCATTAAAATGGGAGATGAGTGGAAGATGGCCTTTAACACCCATGATGGTCACTGTGAATATCTGGTGATGCCCTTCTGGTGTGTGCAACACCCCAGCGGTCTTTCAAAACTTCATAAATGAGATCTTCCAGGACTTTTTGTATCGCTTTGTAATAATTTATCTTGATGATATTCTCATTTTTTCGAAAGATCTTTCTTCTCACAGAAGACATGTGGCAGAGGTACTTTCTCGCCTCAGGGAGCATCAGCTGTTCTGCAAGCTTGAAAAGTGCCTCTTTGAACAGGAACAGTTGCCATTCCTGGGCTACATTATTTCTGGATCCTGCTAAGGTGAAAGCTATTTCTGATTGACCACAATGCACTGGGTTGAAAGCTATTCAACATTTCTGTGTTTCTCCAATTATTATAGGCAATTTATTAAGGGTTATTCTTCCATCATTGTCCCCATCATGGCTTTAAGTAGAAAATTGGCTAATACCAAGGCTTGGATTTCAGAAGCCGTCAAGGCTTTCAAGCAACTTAAAGCTGCCTTTTCTTCGGCACCTATATTACAACAACCTGATTGTCAGCGACCATTCTTCGTAGAAGTGGACACTTCCTCTTATGGTACTGGAGCTATCCTGTCCCAATGTGATTCAGTGGGTAAACTCCACCCTTGCGGTTTTTTCTCCTGTAAGTTTTTACTTGCTGAGAGAAACTACGGAATTGGAGATAAGGATCTACTAGCCATTACCAAGTGGTGGCAGTGATCACATTCCCATGGCTAGACCATTATGATAAACTGCAACTAGTAAAACTGTAAATAGGGGGTTTATCAAACAAATGCATGCTTCTTCCATTAGGTGGTTACAACAAATGTTTTAATAGTTGCCAGTAGATCTTCTTTTCTGTTTGGCTTGGTTACCTTTTTATTATAATGCCAAGACTAATTAAATCATTCATTAAGTCAAGTACAAGTCAGTGCATCGCACTGTACCAACCCATATGATGTCATTGTCCAACAGGAATGCTGCAACGGTTGGGGACATTATCTTGAAAAAGATGGTGACTGAAGGGACAGTCTTGCTTGGTTAGTTTGGTGAGTAGTTATATACTTTAAAACACCATGGTAACAGAGCAGGGTATGTTTTGAAGACAGAAATCCCCCCTAACTGTAGCTTTTATAAACATAGGGCAAAAATATATGATTTTTGTGACTCCCTGCCTATAGTGGATAGCAGACAGGTAGTCAAGTGAGAGCAAATGCACTGCTACATGTTATTTTCCAGGTTGGGTCCACACAGGTAGAAAGTGGCAGTCGAAAACAGCACTCATGTTAATCCTGTTGTTGCATCTGTGTCAGCACCGACGGGGACTACAGTAGCAGCATGTGCATCCCCAGTGTGGAAATGCCACTCCTTACCTGTAAGGGCAAGCCTCTTCCTACTTGCCCACCTCTAGAAATCTTCAGCCTGCGCCTGTCTTGCCCATGCTGTCCTCTGTTGGAAGTCACGTCCGGCTTCTTGCATAGCCTAGTAACAATTGACAGTGGTTCTGAGCATGTGCAGAACTTTCCATTCATTTTCATTTATTCTGAAATTTTTGTGATGAGGTCATCAAGAAGTGCATACAGGTACAATTATAGGGACCCTCTGTCATGCAGGCATTGCTAGGTAATTTTGTTAATAATCAGCCTCTGTATCTGATACTTACTTCTGTGCTTTGACCTTGCTTTTGGACGTCTTGGAACAGCTACAGTTTAACCCCTTGGAACCTTGCTTACTGACATTGCTACACAGTGAATGTTAAACAGTGCACAAGCCTGGCTCTGGGCAATTGGATTTGCTACAGCTTAAACCCCTTGGGAGTCTCTTGACTGACCTTCTGCTATCTTAGGTATCTATTTAGCTTTGGACTTTACTATTATTAATCCCTTGGAGCTTAACCTTCTAATATCACCACCTTGTAGGCCAACCTGGCCAGGAATCTGGACTGTGTCTCTATAATTGTGAACAATCAGTTCTCATGGTTTTCCCACATCTGTGTCTGTACCAGAAACTACTCTCCAGGAACCACTGTCTCAGCAGCTTCTCGGATCACTTCCCAGCCAGCTTCATCAGGAGCTCCTCTCTGGTCAGCCTACTTTCAGCCATCGGAATCCATCTGCCAGAGTAAGGCAATCGATTTTCTTTTATTTGTTACCAGGAAAATATGATTGCTGGCACACCATCTGCAGGAAAATTTTTTCACTCTTTTTGTTATATTCATTTAGTAATGTTACTCTCTGCCTGGTCTCCATTTTAGGCAGAGAGCCACAAAAATCTTCCTCTGCCGCATAGCCCCACTTATAACCCAAGAGATTCCTAAAGCTGGGTACACACTACACTGTTTTCGTCCAATAATCGGCTCAAACAACCGACATACGACCGCTCGTTCAAAAGTCGGGTCATTGTGTGCAGTGACACGATGGTTGAAGGTCTGCCCAAATGGACGATTATGGCCTCATTTGGTTGGTCGTACCGTTTAATATGTTCGTTCCAATCTCGTTTCCGCTGTGTAGTGTGTATAAACTTCCGACCGATCCACAACAGTGAGTACGAAATTACAATCATTGCTCACGACAACATGGCTGTAAAAAGTCGCTAAAGGGACGTCCGCTCTTCCCTTTATCGTCCTAAACAAGGCTAGTGTGTATGCAGTCCATGGACTGAGCGATCGGAACATCGATCGCATGTAAAATCGCTCCGCATAAAAAGTTGGTCGAAATTTCTGTAGTGTGTACCTAGCTTAAGAGATTCTTTTCATTTTCAATTCTGTGGGGGAGCTGACACCTATCTTGCAAGATAAGCAGGCTCTGGTTCCTATACTTAAGGTCAGTGCTGCAGACAATAAGTCCACTCAGGTGCGTTCCAGCACAAATTAAGCCTAATTTGATTGTCTATTACCTGTACAAAGGTATAGCCTGTACAGTCACAGAGTTCCTCTGCGTCTATCTCTATAATCTACCGCACATGAATTTTTTCCATTTTACTATTACTTCTATGTAAAAATGAATGTTTTTTTTTTTTGTATAAAAAAATAAAATTACAAATATATATTTTCAAAGTAAAGTACAAGTTATATTTTGCTTATGGTTTCAATTGCAAAGGAATATTTGAGATGTCAAATTCTAGAATAGATATATTTGAGATAACTCAAATTCTAGAATATAATTTTTCTATACGATGCTTGAAACCAGCCACTGCCTCGACTTTCATATTTCTCAGTATCTGCATATTGCAGATTGCTAGTGACAAATTATTCATAGTATAACCCTCTCCTGGTTTCCTTGTTATCTTTTCCATTTTTCCTCCAGGGCATGTTTTTGTTAAATCCTCCTCATCTGTCAGTTTGTTTATGTACTGTATGTACTTTTTCTGTGGTTTCAGATCTTACTGGAAGGCAAAAAGTAGGAGCTAGTGCTATGTATGTGTTTATTCTGATGGTTGCTTGCCGTGCAGTCCTCTAGCCTCTAAGTGCTCCTCAAGATCTTCAGCTGTCATAATAACCTCAGTGTTTCAAGAAGGTCCTTAGAAATGCATTCATTGTTACCACCACACTTACATTAAAACTTCTATATAGATATGAGGCAAGATTTGCAATTTTCTCCCCTTTCGCTTTGTTCTTGCATTTATAATTATATTAACCCTTCTTTAAAAAGAATATATTCATATGCATATAAGCTATAATTTATTACGGTTATGAAAATGTTGTTATTTTGGGGTATGGAACCGTTTCACTCTATTTTTGTTTGTTACATTATCATCTTAGTTGTTGTGTTATTAATAGTTTTTCATATCTTCATGTTGTTTCTCTACGTTATTTATTGTAATGATCAAACTACAGATCAGCTGCCTTTAGGGTAATCTTATTATTTTGTTTTTAGGTTTGCCATTGTCTGCCTGTAATTATTATAGTAAAGGATGTAGCTCAACTTGTTTGGACAACTGCCTGTGTTTCACTCCAGTTTTCATTAGTAGACCAAGGACAGTCAAGGGAAGGCATTGATCTCTGTGAGAAAAGCACTGGCTGTGCACACAGGGCTAACGAGAAAGAATGGACATTTTCTGCATTATTTACAGACGTGCTTTTTTTCAAAAGGATCATAAGGATCAATGATCCCTAGTGTACTGGTGCCACTTTTTTCGTGCAACAGAAAGCAAATAGGGTACAGCATGAGTAGATTAAATTGGCCTTTGCACATTTTCTTTATTGCATCCTTTTCTTTACATCTAGCTATATTGTCTGTATTTTACAAGAAATGGAGAAGTACGTGAAGTGTAAAATAACTATCGGATTCTGCTACAATGTACGTAAGCTACTGAAGTACTAACAAGGAAATGAGTACTATCAACTTTCAACACTGCAGTGATGGGGTTCTGTTGTCGTCTTCCTACTGTCTTGTGTCCTTCACTCTTTTGGATAGCTGACACATTTTAATGTTGCTGGTGTAGAATTTCAATGTTGACAAAGGAATGTTCCCAACCATACAGGTACCCAAGGGGCATCTCCCCCCCGGGCCAGAGCCGTAACTTAGAATTCTAGCGCCCTGGGCGAGAAAGACAAATGCTGTCCCCCTAGCCCTCAATTTTAACCAAATTAACCTAAAATATTCCTAAATTGCGCCCCCCTTCAGCGTTGCACCCTGGGCAGTCGCCCCTGATGCACAGCCCTAGTTACGGCCCTGCCCCGGGCCAATCCCATAGTGGGCTACCTTGGGCTGGGTCACTGATCCACCTGAATTTCTTCCCTTTAAAATGTTTCTAATAGCCTGCTGAGTGGAGTCTTGCCCCCTGGACTAAAATTTGCCAGCCCTCCCCTGCCAAGGGTATATACAAGGCAGGAGCAGGGGACATCCACAGCTGGACATTCTTTTTAATAATAAAATAAAAGTTAATCTTACACATAGTGTATGTATTTGTGTGAATGTTTTTTCAATGCTTCCTTTTCTGTAATATTAAGGTTAGACATCAGGATGTGTCTTTTAATAGCCCTTTACAGTAATATATACAGTAGGCAATTTAGAGAGTTCAGTCAGAATAGATGACATACCGTACTGTTAAAGAAAATTGAGTAAAATATTTTCAATGCTTTTTTGTTTAATATAGTAAATGGAAAAGTTTAAGTCAACCTTGCTCTGAACTCTAATATGTGGCACATATCTGGCTTTATTATAATTCTTACTGGACAGTTATGTGAGGATATCGGGTTTAACGTAACCGTCTGGGCCACACAGCTGGCCTACCCGGTACCTATCCAAGGTTCAAAATCACCCAGGCAAATATCCAAAATAAAACAAACAAGTTTAACAAAATGGTAGCACAAAACAGCAATGAACAGATGTCAATAATAATAACTGGCAACAAATATCACTACAGTCTGGCATAGACAACATACAGGGTATAATAAAAACACCTCACCAGTATCCTTGTTACTTTCAGGGACTGCTGCCTCTCTCCTTTAAGACTACCAGCAAACGTAGTGGCCTTAAATCAGTGTCACTCCACTATCGGCGGACACACAGCTCCCAAAGTCCTGGAGAGGTAGATCCGGGCACGGCAGTACTCAAGGGACCGATTGTCCCTTACCTGTCAGGGGCAGAGATTAATATATATCAACGCCAGCCTGACCTCAGCTATCACTCTTAAGTGAATGCCAATTTGCTGTCCTCTAGAGCTCTCTTTTAAACCCAGAAATGTCCTCATCAGCAATTCCAGGACCGACCTGATTGGTCCTTTCCTTTCTTTACCTTTTCACAGGTAAACATACAGACCAGGAGATAGCAGATGAATCATTCCTGACTTAATTAGGAACAGATATTGTTATGTGGCTATACAGCAAAGTTTGCTTAAACAGAGATCAGGGTCCAGACACCTTTACATTTAAATACACAATGCAGTCCTCTGCCATTAAACATAGAGCTCTGTCTCTGGGCCTTTTCTTATGCTAGCACACACAGCACAGCTAAAGGAAGACAGGAAACCCTGTGGTGTGATGCCCATTCATACAGGACTGGTGGACAATAACCCTTTTGCCTAGACTGAAACAAAGGACTAGTCTGCATGCTAATGATGCAAGCCGGCAGTTATTTTACTACTTTCAAAATAAAATATACACAAGCTTAAATATGACTGAGAAATATGGGGAACCAGAGGGCTAGATAAAGTATATGTTTTTATAGCCCGCAGTTGACAGGTTGAGGTGATATTAATACCTCGTTTCCCCACAAGTTGCTTGTGTCAGGATTTAAAGAAACAGAGCCCAATCGAAAAGTTTTCTCCAACCCCTGCAGTGCCATCTTGTGGGTGACCTGTGTTTTTGTCAACACTACCCAGCACAACAGTCCGAGAACTATCTTTGTGTTCCACCCACTTGGTTCAGGTCCCAACTCCAAGGAAGTCCCGTAAAAGGGGAGGACGTAAAAAGAAAAGAGGTTCTACGGTGCTTCAACTTCCATCTGGCATGGTCTCCTTTGCCTCTCCACCCATGGACGAGGACTTTTCTGCCGGGCCCCCAATTCATGACTATGATTCCGATGAACTCAGACATTTCTAGTAATTGGGCGTCTGGAATCCGCCCTTAAGGGAGGGGGTACTGTCACGATTTGCCTGGCAGCTCCTAACCTGGACTATCAGACTTTACTATTTTGTGTTCATTTTGTGCCTGTTGTGCTCCTAGTACCTTAGGGGTTAACACTGTTCACTAATTATTCCATGCACCTGGGTGTGTTCTCATTTCTTTTTATATACCTGTCACTCCCAACACACATAGCTGGTCATTGATGTCATATCCTGTGGTTACACCCTGTGATTCTTCCTCCTGCATTGTTCCTGTGATTCTACTGCATTAGGATCTCATCATTCATTCTGCTGATCTGTTTCATATGTGAACCTGGGACTTACCTGTGCATTTCCCTGTATATGCTGCCTGGAATCTTCCCTCACCTTCCATTTACCTGCAACTGCTGAATATCTGGTATTTCTGCAAACTTATGATTTCATCACCTGTTTATATTTGCCAGCAATAAACATTGTTTGTTTCTTCACCTATTCATGGCTCTTTAGCTGTATTTCTATGTTGTATCGTGACAAAATGGATGTACATATAAGATTAATCAGTTTATTACTTGCTATAGTAAAAATATAGTTTGTTTACTCAAATGTAAATGTGAGAAGTTATATGCGGGGCGTAGATTAGCAGAACATTGTAGGATCATCAAAAGAGGTTTGGAAACCCATTGTGTATTGAGACATTTTAACCAACATTATACCAACATTATACTATGTTCAGTCTCATCTCTAAAGAATTTTCTTGGGATTTAAAAAATAGTATCTATTGGAGAAGTAGGGATGCTAATACCAAGTTGGCACAAACACAGATGAGTTGAACCATTAGATTGGACACATTGTTTCCCAAAAACTTAAATTGAGACTTAGAAATTAAATGGTTTCTAGAATAAAGACTATTATCTCTTGTGGCATTATGTTTAACATATTCATATTAACATATCTACATTCTTCAAGTAAGCAATATAGTAGGTTAATAATATAAATCATAGGTGGGTCTGCATTATGTTATTTTAAGGATTATCACTTGTATTTGACACCATGGCAACAAGGGGTAGACATTAGACCACCTTGTTGTATTAGAATGCACAGCTTATAAGTCTTGCAGTTAAGAGTGGGAAGTAGTGAAATTTTTCACAGGTACCAAGTCAATTGTAGGAAATGTAGTTTGAACGTCCTACTGTAGTGGCGTCTAGCAGATAATTTTTTCCAATTGGAATAGGGGTTAACACCAAAGCTCATTGTAGCAGAGATGATTTTACACTAGCGGGTGATGACACCAAATTTTACACATATTGGCTGATGTCACCACAGAACCATAACTGATTGCAGAATATGTAGTACGGAAGTCCCACAAACCCAGGATGAGCAAGATCAATCCTCTTTAAGCATTGTTATGGGAATGAGGCATTCTAACTAGCGTTGTCTGGAGGACAAATATCATTTTCAATTTATCCATTGCAAAGCCTCTCAATATTAATATAGGATGATTGGGAGATCCCCTTGGATTTGAAAAGATTAAAAATGTTTTGCATTTTACCATATTTTTGATGTTATTAAAATGGATGTGGCTTAACAATGTAGCCCACCAATTTTAGACATTGTTAGTTTATTTTTTTAATGTTTCATATTATATTTATAGGTGAGTAAAGAAACAGACTAAAAAATCTATATTAGTATATCTGTTTTGCCAATTAACTAACACCTGCCATAGGTAATTAAGTTGTTGATACCTACACTATATATAGACTAATTTTTACCATGGAGTTTCCAAGTTTTGACTATTTTGATGAAATGTATTGGCAGCAAGCTAAGGAATTGAAGAATCTGTCAGTAGGAGCTCTGAAGAAATTGGAGCCCTAAATTCATGATAAAGCCTGTTATTTCTCGGTGATTGCGTCTACTTATTTCTGGTTGGCAAATTCATCTGTTCCCAGTTGGAGAACATTATATGAATTGTTTTTATTTTTATTTTATTGATTTTAAGATTGATTTTATGGATTGATTTTATTTAAATGTGATATGATTAAAAGAGGATAAAGCACTTGATATCTTCTCGTCTTCTTCCTCTATGCTTCATGATTAAATGAGTATATATGACTAAGGATTGGAAACAGTTATAATATGAAGAGGTTTCCATAAAGTTAAGGATGATTTGCTTGTTTCAATCAGATTGGAAGTAAGCAAAACTACAAAGGGGTATTGATTCTGATTGGGAGTTCACCGTAGAACAATGATTTGGATTTCAAGGCTTACAGTATTTGGGCCTGATTCATTAAGGATCTTAAATGAAGAGGTATCTTATTTCAGTCTCAAATACTTGATAGCTTATTTGTAAACTGAAATTTAAGGTTGATATTTGTGTGCTACATGAAAAAACAGTCAGTATTTTACTTATGTACAAAACAGAAAACTAGTTTGCACCCCTTGCATTGTAATATGGTTTTGTCCAGGACACTGAAATAAGATACCTCTTCATTTAAGATCCTTAATGAATCAGGCCCCTTGTTTTATGTAAGCACATGCACAAAAGGGATATTTAAGGTGTTTGGGGTTTCTATGTGATATTATGGTCCTCATAATTAATTCCTTATAATTGTGTCATGTATAGGTGTCCACTTTAATTTTCAGTTATTATTGAAGTTGTACACTAATATATACAACTTATAAATTGATTGAGAAACTTCTATATATATATATATATATATATATATATATATATATACATACATACATACATACATACAGACACAGAAATGGAGATTCTTCAGGAGAACTGCCTATTACTCTAAATATACATCCAGTACTGCACAGTACAGATATACTCGTAGGTTCTCCTGATGGATGTTCTCCTGATAACTCAGATATTGCTACACACAGTACAGCTCATACAGATAATACAGTAATACATCATTAAGATTAGCTTATCTTAATAGTGTGTCCCTCCCCCTCCTGTACAAATTTCTTGATGTATCAGCTCTTAAATGTTGTGCCTTTTCCTTAGTCATTCATTTGTAAACTTGCCTGATGAAGGGGCCTCTGTGCTCTGAAGCTAGCAAATATAAATATTTTTCTTGTTAGCCAATAAAGGTATCACTCCTATAATACTTTTGTCTTTTTTGACACAAAATTATTTAACATCACATAGATTTTTCTGGCTAACTCGGTACTGCAATAATAATAAAAAACAAATTCCTACATATTTATATATATCTATTATATAAATGCTTAGTGGCGTGTGTTAGTCTGTCTGTGTGTGTGTGTGGAAAAAATAAAACCAAGCTGCAGCGCCACCTGCTGGGCGGAGTTATACACTGACCTACTAAATTCTTAGTGTGTGTGGGGAAAAAAATTCAGAAAGGGATGAAATTTGGTATGCTAAGATGTTTTTAATTTGTTAATTTAATTTGTTAATTGTTAAAAGTGTTTATAAAGATTTAAAAAATATATATATATATTTCTTGAAGGAGAAGTGACAGTTGGGAGTGGTTGGTGGTTGCCGGGGGTGACATAGCGAGAGGAGTGTGATACTCAGGACCACTGAGAGAGATCCCTGTGTCTGGATAGACATCTGGATAGATGTGGCTATGAAAATGAAGGATGAGGTGATGGAGAAGAATGATGAGGTGGTGACATGTGGACAAAACCACGTTAAAAAAGCTTACGTCGGGAAGTAACGCTCTTCCCCTGAGAAGGCCTGGGCTATGGCCCAAATGCATGACAAGAACCTTTTTAACACCTTAAGTAGCTTGATTTGACTAGAATGCATGAGTATCATGCACGGGTTAACTTGTATATGTATATATATATATATATATATATATATATATATATATTTGATTGTTTTTGTTTTCTTTATATACTCTTGCAGTTCATTAAACTAGCGTCATTTTTCAAATGGATTGAACATTATATATGAATGAAAAAGAATATGAGGATTGTTTGAACATTTGAAGCATTTTTACTCATTTATGAATAAGAGACTATCAGCACTGAGAGCATTTTTCCCCAGTTAGTATTTATTTATACATCCATCTTTGGCAGGTATTACTAGGTGCTGTTTTAAATGCATATGATTTTTTCTGTGTAACTGGTTATATACGTGTGGTGACACTTTTTTATGTGCATTTTGAGGCAGCGCACTACTGGAAGACTCTTGAATGAATAATACATAGCATATAAAATATTCCTGTTTGTATTAGCTTTTAACATAGATAAAGTTATATCTTTATTTACAATATTTAGCCACTAACCAAACAGTAGCCATTGAGGGATTGTTGTTTTTTTTTTCAAATTTATAGTCATAAAAGTACTAAAAAAAAGCAAAAAAACAGATATATTCATTACAACAGTAACATCATTGTAATTCTTCTGTGTAATTGTCTTTTGGAAATTAATTATAAGAATTACATGTAGACTTGTTGAAAATCTTCCAAATCCTAATATAACTGTGATGCCAATTCTTTACATGTGGGGAATTTGAATGACAGGCTTAGATAAAAGAGATGATGTGAAAACAGGTGGTCTGGGATTGCTGGTAACAAGAGAACATCTGGTCTTTAAAGTCGGACATTGTTAGATTTCATTGTGTTATTTCCATCTAACCCGTGTTGGTGTTAGAGTTAAGAGACTTAGTTGGATCCTCTTAAAAGCAGATCCCTTTGGAAGTTACAGTGATATGAATAAAAGAACAAAATGTTTAACAGATGAAAAATTCATGCTCACCAATAATCATCACATATTATGACAAGTTTGGTCTTTGTTGTATAATTGGACAAAACAATATTTTATATACGGAGCTTTATTCGTAGGAAATGAAGTATTGTCTCAATGGAAAAAAAAACATATCAATTGAAAGTTTTTATAAAGTTGTGACTAAGAAAATAATCAAGTGTCTAATTACTAAGGAGTGTTTAATGATGCGGACTGGTCATCACGCTAGGATTGCAATGTGCAGAAAGCTTAAACCTGGTGAGTACTGTGATCCGTGACATTTCTAAGGACAAAACTCTGCAATAGGTCCTCCTACTAACTTGTGATATGCTGTAAAGATGCGCAAGCTGGACTGCATGGTGCAAAAAATGTTAAGGGGGCTGTAAGGTCAGAAGAAATGGTCAACTAGCCTTCCTGCTTCAGGTGGAAAGCAAATATGGCTGGCGTCTCTAACCTGAACCCATCATTCTTAAACTCCTCAACAGGGATGAAGGTAATTTCAACTTACCCACTTCTCCCTCATGTAGAGGAGAAAGAGAAACCAGTTGACCCAATAGTTGTGCTAGATGTTCGTACTTGGAGTTGTGAGGAACTGGATGACTTAATTCCATTCAACCTGATGATTTGGGGGAAGGAGAAGTTAATGCAACATGCAATCAAATTATACCATACAAGACTTCATATGAACACAATTTATCCAACTTACTTAATTTTCTCTTGTCAAATAAATACCCTGCGTATGTTCCCATCAGTTGGTGTTTTCCTAAAGACATTCTTGTTTGGTGTTCTTGGATGAAAACAATGTAATCTGAAGCTGCAATAAGTATAGCAATGGAAACAATATAAATTAGAGCTGATTAGAGTCTCTTCCAGAACAACAGAAAACCCTCCTGTATTATTGTGTGTCATGTGCAAGCTAATTCTTAGGCATAAATCTGCAAATATATGTTTGTGAATTACTTCCTGGAAATAGTGTGACATGGTTCTTTTAGAAGCTGTTAGATCAATGGGTTTTGTGTATGTTAAGCTACCCAGAGGGGGCTGGTAGATAAGGGTAGCACCTTATACCATTTATGGCAGGACGCAAATGTGAAAGCCTTTGAGGATATCTCTCGCAAGACAATGAAATCTAACACATGTTTGGGAGGCCCCAGACATACCGACTGCAGAGACTGGGTTGTATGCTAATGACAGATTCAAGCTGAATAGGGTCACAGGAAAGGGGGCCGGGGGATCCTGTAGCTGGGTTTTAAAACTATAGTGGAACTGTAAGTCTTGGTTCACTCTGAGGGAGTCATTTGATTGAAGAGGTCCCATTTTTTTCTGCTTCTCCCAGCACCAGAAACTTGATTCTAAGTGAGGTATCAATTCTGTGTTTTATCCTTTTTATTTTATAAGAAACAATTGCACTATATAAGTATGTATTTTATTATATTTTTATCTTAAGCATTGTGGATGTATTTTCCATATTAAATTACACTTAATAAGTTCTAGTCTCTTTGTTCTTACGAATTCACGCAACAGTTTGGTCAAGACGCTACATAATTGAAACAAGGAGAACATTGGGGTTTTATGTGAACTCTGATAAAAAGTAAATTGTGTTAGATTAATGTTAGGGAGAACCGAAGGCTTCCTAAATAAGAGTGTCAGCTCTTGTCAGAAAAAACCTTGGTGGTGGTATAATTAGTATCGCAAAGCTAGTGTGTGGCATAGATAGTGAAGGATTTAATCATTTTAGACAGACCAGGTGGTTGTGATTTGGTTAACCCTGTGTCACACCTGCATCACGCAGACTCCGGTGAGTGCTGTTCGTGACACTGTGCCATGACAATGTTACTGGTATCATGAAGCGGCATGCTGACAAAGGTTCTTGACTTGGAACACTTTTCATGGTTGACTCTTTTGGTTCCTAAAACCCAGAATCAATAGAAGAGTGAGAAGAGAATTGTCCAAGATCTAAAGCTAGGTACACACTACAGGTTTTTCACACAATTATCATGCCAATCACACAATAAACTAGGTCTGATATTGCATTATAGTGTACGTTCTCACAATCATGTTTATCATACCAAAGCACAACGTATTGTTTCATTTGACTTTATAACTGGACTAAAAATCAATACAAAGGATGGAATGATGAAGTGTGTATGTACTCACAACCAGCAGGGTAGACAGATCTCCATAAAGTTTACAGAGTTAGATCTTTTCAGCAGATGGTTATGACAGATGAAGATCACAGATCTGAAGGTAAATCCTGTAAAACGTGTATAATGTGTACACATGAATCGGCATGCTGATCTGGACTTTCAGTTGTTTGTAAAATCTTTAATGATATTGCATCAGGAGATTGTTTCTGTGGTGTGTACCTAGCTTAAGTGATTTATATAATTGTATGTATATAATTATTATTGGGAATAAAGTACAGGGTTGTTTCAAGGAAGCATTTTAAAGCTGTTCAAATTACTAACATTTTTGTTTACATTGTTCCTCTATATTTCTGGTAGAACATGTCAAGTAGATTTTACCTTCTAACAGTTTACACATTCTTTTCCTACACTGCACTAAATAACTTTGTGTGTGTTGGGGTTAGGGGGCAGGAGAGGGGTTTATTTGCCACAATCAAAATAAGAGTCCCACAGCAGGACATGGCTTATTGGTCTATTGATTATGATGAATTGAATTGTGTATTAATGGGTTGGTTGGTTCTATAAAAAGCAGGTATTGTAGTGAGTCTGCTGACTAAGCTTTTTCCTTAGTATACTGTATTTGACTTCAATACAAATAAAAACAAAAATGATTTGCCCTATTGTTGGTCCTGTCACAACATTTCAGCATAACAGCATATTTTAGGCTTATCCATTGCATTGCCAACATTTTTAAATATCAATGCTGCTCATTATTACACTGCTAATGCGTAGCAGGGTTTAAACTCACAGAAAAATGCAGAAAAATTACTTTTCTATATTTAGCTTTGCTGTTTAATAGGGTGACATTTGTGATGATGACTTGCCATGTGCAATTTGTTATGTATTATCACTCTTTGGTAAGAGGGTGCCTGAGAAGGCATTAACCTGAAGACTCAGTACTAATTGCCCTTATACACAAGAGTCCTACACTGCAACTTGACAAGCAATGATTAAATAGCCAAGGAGATTTAAGGTCGCATTTAAAAAAAAAAATGAATTCCATTTGTAACATCATTTTCATGTGGCTCATAAAATGCACCTGCATTATTTTCTACACTGGAAGTTCATGACTGGGCAATATGCAATGAAATGATATGCAATATTTCTATAGCTGCTGCTTCTATTTGTTGCACTTCATTTAAAGATGGAGCCAGCATTAGTCCAAAAGGAATTTACTTTGTGTACTGTATATAGTAAGCTGTTTTGCACTATTTACTATATTAGCTTTGTGTTTTGTTGTATTTGTTTTAGGATAATGTAATTGTATTTATGTATTATCACTATGTATTGATTGGTGTATCGTTTCTGTACAGTGCTGTGGAATCTGATAATGATGAATACAATGCAGCTGTATTGGGTCTTAGTGAACTTACCATGCAGAATGAGAATCTAGAAGTGAATCAAGTAAACAGAACATAAGTCAATATAAAATAACAGAAAATATAATTATAAAGAAGTGGGGTCAGTCATTTCTACTTGGCAAGAAGACTTGTTTTTGTAACCAAATTGGGGTTTATGGAGATCCCTACTTCTGTTGGGATGCATGTTGTAGTACTTTGGTGGAGAAACCTTTTTATAGGCACATGCAGGGCCGGATTAAGGGAATGGAGGCCCCTGGGCTAAGGGGCCCTCCATTCCCCGCGAGGCCCCCAATGTGAGCCATCCGCCCCCTGCCAGGACCCCCCCAAGCACTTACCTGTCAGTGCAGTCCTCCGTCCCGGCGCGCTGTAAGCTCCTTACTGAGGAGATCTCGTGAGAGTTCAACTCTCGCGAGATCTCCTCAGTAAGCAGACTACAGCGCGCCGGGACGGAGGACTGCACTGACAGTACTCAGCAGCATTGATCGGGCTGGGGGCGCCCCCGCCCCCGACCGATCAATAATGCTGCTGAGGAGTTTGAAGGGCCCCCTGGATGCCCGAGGCCCCTGGGCTATAGCCCAGTTAGACCTCGGGTTAATCCGGCCCTGGGCACATGATGCGCAATGTAAAACAAAACATGAAAGACTGTCACACATGATAAAGGGTCCCCTCACTCTCACGATTGCCAAGGAAAAACACTTTTAGATATTATTCATTGATCTGGCTACATAGCCTAAGCATAATGCAAGGACAGTTGCCAGGAGTGCAGTATCATTGTATGTAGTGAAACCTGCAATTAAGGAACAGTAACCAAACAAGTCTTTTATTATTCCAGAGCAACAGAGCTAGAATTAGATATACACAACTAATTTCTGTTCATTTAGTGTAATTTTGCACAAGCATCTATTTCAATCACCTCTTTAAAATGCTTGAGAAAAGAGTTGATCTCACAAATCAGTACATTTCTTAATTGGTTTGCATAATGCAAAGCAAGGCTATTAATCCCTGTCCCCAGTGAATGTTTGTGAAATCGATTGCGGTCTGGATGTGTCTCTTTCACATAATACTACTTGCAATAATGGACAACAGTGTTACACAAGGTTAAAGTGAAAATGTTTTTAAAGGTCAAACAGTAACTTGGTAAAGACCTTTTACGCTATTAAACTCTCATTTAGAAAATAAACATTGTATTTAATTAAATAAGCCCTCAAACAACTTAAAGAACCACTAACCAAAAGCACATTTATTTATATCCCCACAGAATAGCTTCATCTACCTACTCTCGCCACTGTACAGACCTTCCCATACTACCAGAGGAGCAGGTTAGGAATTAGACTTCTTAAATCGTCCAATGCCCACTCTCTTAAAGAAGGGAGTTTCTGATCAAGAAGGGATGGCGTGACCCTGCATTGCGAACCAATCAAAAACTGTTCCTTTGGTAGAGAAACATTTTATGTGTGTTGTGTTTGTGCTTTTTTTTCTTCCCTTAATGTCCAATTACAAGTTGCATGGACTAGTACAGTGCAGATGCTGGCTGTAATTGTGCACTAGTTTTTTTGTCTCCCTAAAGCACATTATTGGGAGTCGGTCCAGGGGTAATACGAAAATGAGTGTTCGGATACTCGCTTAGAACTCTATCAGTAGCCCTTAGCTTTAAGTATACAACATGCTTAGTAAATACGGGTCAATATGACCCATTTCTAATGTGCTATAGTGTTCTGCTCCTGTGCTGCCATGCTTAGTTTACAATTGCAATAACTGATTAGCTCGTTGGTGTCAAACTAACTTAGTTATTTCTGCCCAGGTTATTACAATGGGAAAGTATGTGGGAGTAAAACAAGAGCAGAAGCTTATTACACTGTACAAATGGCTCTTACTGGCAGGATGTACGAGGATTATTTATAAAGGCCTCTACCTCATGTTCTGTGCCCTATGCAGTCTGAGGTTCCTTATTCACAAACATAAAACACAAAGGCTTTGCTAAAGCCAGTTAGTTCTGTGTGAACTGTGCTGTTTATCATAAATAGATATTGTGCAGCTGGGAATTGCTTTGTAACTTACCTTGCCTTACACAGTAACTCAACAAGGCCAGTTTTGTCATGTTAAAGTATATAGAAGTGCCCTTCCTTCCAGAGGCCACAAATACTCCACTGACACAACAGGAAGCGCTTGCAGTTCATTGTTGCAAGGCTGCTCTTTCAGACAGGTTGGATACTTCCTCTACAGACTGAGCAAGTCAAAGTGAAAGGAACTGCGAAATAGAGGAAGGAAAATGCTTCCCGCATACAGGGTGTTGTTCTCTCATCTGTAGTGTGCATTGTTTCAACCTACCTTTATTATCCCGGATATCGGGAAATTTGATCCTGTTTGGGAAATGTCCTACAATTGTAACTTATTGTAATGTTTTGAGTTGAATTTAAAAACAAACATTGCTGCAGCCAGCCGTCCGGGACTTAATCAGTGTGCACACAGGGAAGATGAGGGTTAGGACGTCAGCTCGATTTAGTCATGATTACGTCATCATCATTACCACCTTTTTTTTTTAATATACCGCAATCTTTTCTCACGCTTGTGGGAATTTGGACAGGGGCTTTTCCACCTGTTAATGACTCCAGAGAAACCTTGTACCTGACACAAGCAGCATGTTGAGCACACACACGAACTTGTAAATTCTGTAAAATCCACCTTGGTATATTTTTTAAAGGGTGAGGAAGGCGTATAATGGGGATAGAAACAGGATAAGAGGTGAGTGGCAACCACAATAAGTATGAAATGAAAGCAGTTGTAATACAATACACAATTAAGGCTTTCAATGTTAAACCCTTGAACAGCTTAAACTTTCAATGTAGGTTATTTTAAATTAGACTCTGCAAACACAATGGCAACTCAACAGTGTGGGTTAACTTGCATACACTCACTTCTTCACAGTGACACATGCAACCAAACGCACGTCACACTCCTATGGCTAACTAGGTAATATCAACACTGTAGCACTACTGTTTACTTTGGGGAATGTTGGTTTACTTAACGTTGATAACCCAGGTTACATAAACTTGGCAGGTATGTATTAATTTATTACAGCCTTAAGTAATCCTCCAAGGTAACTCAGTAATTGACTGAAGGAAGGTAGATTAACTTCTGTTCGGCATGCTTATAAGGCCCCTAATGGTGGTCACAATTTCCAAGATATATGTGCTGTCTCTAACAACTCTTTCACAGGTGTGAATCTATAATGTCCCTCATTATCAATACACCTAAGATGTGTGTATGGATGTCTGTATTGCTCATTGTATTACACAATGGATAACTTATCTGTCAGTGGCTTTTCAGAAAAGGTGCGGGGGAACTACAAACTTCTACAGGAAACTTGATCTAGATTGCAGTCCATCCAGCTCACATACCATTCACCTTGATCAGAAGCCTCCCTTTCTGACCAGGGACTTGCTTATTACTCTCAAGGTTCTCAGTGCTGACCGACTGCAGTTAAAACATTCCCCACAGTCTGAGCAATAGAGTACAGTTTCTCTCTCTACTAATACTTTATTGCTAATCACTTCCCACATTCAGGGGAATAATGTACAACCTCTTCCTTCTCTGCCAATCTCACAGTCTGGCATAGTTCACTCACCAACTGGATTGGTGCCCTCTCCTCTGATGTTTTCATTCTGCACACAGGGTTCAGTATGTTCCTCTGTGGAGCACTCTCTTTACCTGGTGTCCCTGGCAGTCTTAATGCAGGAGGGCTCTGTCTCACTTCTTTCCACACTCTGCCTCTCAAACTTATCTGTTAGTCCCCAATTCTCTCTAGGGATCACTCTTGCAGATCTCTCCAAGGGACCTTGTTCTTCCCCAGTGCCACTCACCACCTTCCCGTGGTGAACTCTGCAGGATTCCTCTTCTGGAACCTTTTTAACCCCTAACTCCTGCATCACTGTCTTGTGCCAAACAGAGCTCCTCCTTAGCTTGCGCATGGGTTCTTTTTTTATATGTCCAGTATCTTCGTGCCACTTCACCGTTATCAGACCCCATGCATGCACTGCCCCCTGCTGGCCCCCAAGCATACCAGGAGGTGTAATGCCTTTCCACCACAGCCAGCAGTAGCAAGTACAGAGCGGGTGTTCCATTAAATGTATAATTATAAGTATGTATTTGTGTTTTAACTAAATATTTTGATAGGGAATTTTTACAGGAATTTTGACTTTTTATCCAGGAATTTATAGGAATTTTGAGTCTAAAATCCAAAATATAAAAGTTTAAACGATAGACATAAGGATATACTTACAAAGAATAAAGGATCAAATAGGGTTTGAGGTTATCATGAGTTAAAAAATGGGCAGACTAGATGGGCCAAGCGGTTCTAATCTGCCGTCATGTTTCTATTTTACTAAGTGATTAAGTGTTTTTAGGGGAGAGGAAGGGGGCTTGTTGCAGTCCAGTACTTTCAAAGAGCCGGACATCACCCTGAGTATATAGCACCCCATTGTGACACGACTATATTCCCGTATATCATGAACATGCCGCCTTCTCAACGGCACCCGCATTCCATATCAAAACATGATCCACAAATGGTGGGATGTATGGATTTGGGTGCTGTGAGTAGGGGCTCCTTGAATAGGTGATTCTGGTTACATGACTACCAATGGGTAATCAGTTACAGATGTATATGCCACAGACAAGATGAATATTTCCTTGTGGTGGAGATTAGGGAAGCTGGGTATGCATAGTTCCCTTTCCCAGGTTGCAGGTGTGTGAAAATCAAATAATTCTATGAAGTAAACTAGATTGACTAATATTGTTTTACCGTGAGATTGCGATTGGTACGCCACGTGTAATGACGCAATCGCACGGATTAACAACACACACATTTACATTCACACTTGTACTTGTAAATAGTACACTTTTATTAAGGTTCCAATCCACATTTATTTATTAGTAAATTGTATTAGAGATTATTTATACATAGATAAAACTATAGTAAAGGTATTAATGGTTCAGGTCCCCTAAAAGGTAAAGAGTTTGGTATCATATTAAAGCTTATTTTACGAGCATTAACCCGGTTTCAACACAGTAGCGATCGCATCTAGTGGTCGCAAGTTATGTGACCAATATGAGATTAATACTCAAAAGTACTTTGTTTGTGGGTCAGTTTGAACTGGTTATTTGGCTGGAAGACACTTATACAACAGTTGGGGGAAGTTGCCCCCACTCTTTGTTACTTGCTTCTGTATCCGGCGCTAAGGAATCTATAGCATTTTATAACTAAATAATAATAACAACTGAGTTTTGTACCAAGATGTTTAAAAGGTTAGGCAAATCTACACCATTATATTTATTTATTAAATGCGGTTTATCTAATAGTCCAGCATTTACCACATATCAGTCTACACTATGATTTAAGGACTAAACCCATATCTTCCCAGACTTCCGGCAGAGTAGGCATCCTCCCGGACTGTGATGAGGCGGAGCTTAATGGTGGAATTCCGCGCCATTAAGCCCTGCCCGATGCTATGAATGCCGTGATTTTAGGCATTTCCTAGCAGGGGGCAGGGCTACGGGGATTCTTTGCATCATCACGCCCCATCCTGCCCCCTGCCTCTCCTCTGGGATCCCAGAGGAGACGTTTGAAAAGTTGTCAAGTATGACTAAACCAGCCCTGTTTCTTAAGCATACCTGCATATAGGATCATGCTAACACCAACCTTTACTTAAATGGTTATTAAATAAGGGCAGGGGCGCAAAGAGGATTTTTCAGGGGGGGTTTCCTCCATCCCCGAAAAAACCCAAAACCCTAGAGAGCTGCCGCACATGCGCGGCAGCTCCGTTTCGGCTGCACTGTACTATACAGCAGCCGCGGCGCTGTCAAAGAAGTGTCCGTGGCGCGCCGCTGACGCTTCTTAGACAGCGCCGCGGCTGCTGTATAGTACAGTGCCGATATGTAGGGCACTTTTTTAGCTGGGGGGGGTTTCTGGAGACCCAGAACCCCCCCCCCCTGCGTACACCACTGAAGGGTCTGGTAATTTTTTTTGTATTGGGTGATACTTATTTTTAATATAATATGCTCTAGAGTTTTTTCTTTTTGGTACTCTGGTCCTGTAGTTTCAGTTTACAATAAAGGAGACGAGTTCACCTTGTAGCTTATGATACTATTTCTATTTATGCTTTTATATTGTACTGGTAAATAGTGTCAACTTTATATCAACCAACAATATCAAATTTAAATAAATATTTATTTTAACATACTGTACTGTTTTTGTGCTTTTGCAGGAGAGAGATTAAAGATCAGCTATTAAAATGTATCAGAGTAATGTGATCTTTATGTCAACTCTGATTAAATTATGCTATGTTAAAATCTTTTGTGATACAAACGATAAACAACAAAGAAGACAATGCATATCTGTTTCATTCTGAGAATATTATTAGTCAGTCTAGGTTTTGTAGAAATGCAGAAATGAGAAACACTTTACAATATGTGTTAAATATTACTTTTATAATGCAGCCTTATCTTTGCTACATTAGCTATAACGAACAGAACGGTTGTAAAAAGCAAAATGCCCAATTGTGCAAAAAGGGAAATGCTGGCGAAAGCTTTCAAGTAAAACTGACGCTGATCCTTCGCTGTGCCAGCCCCTGATTTTATAGTACAACATTCCCCATGTAGCCACTAATAGCTCCAAAATTAATACTAAGCAGTTACAGCTTCATTAAATTACAAGCTGCATATTTCAGCTCAGTTAATTTTCTTCACCTTGAACATGCTGTTTATTATCAGAGTAAGTTCATGAAGGACTTGAAAAGACTTCTATAAGAAATCCATTTATTCCTTAAGCTCTATGAGAACTTACTGCAGCCACTTTGTCAATAGTGTATTGCCTTCCCAAGAACAAGTACTGCTTATGAGACGGACAGATCTTCCTAAAGCATTCTGCTGTGCTATCCCTTTAATCATTACATCTATATTAGTGACTGTTTGCTCAGTGGGTATCTCTGATCCATAATGACAGTCACAGAGTAGATTTCCACAACAGTATTTAGCAGAGAAAACAGATACAGCTGTGATTGTCTCCCGAGAAGATATCTGCCAATTTATAATCTGCAGTTCATGAATTAAGAGCATATTAATATGAAAATAAAGAACCACTTACTCGTGCCTAGCCTCTATTTGTTCATAGCTTTGAGGACTGTTCCAAATGTGCTGTAAAGTCCCAAATGTAACCATAAAGCATCTTAAGAGATGGAATTTCCTGTACACAAAGGAAGTTGTTGTTGCTCATTGTACAAAGAGTATTTTGATCTTTGGCTTATAAGGTGACCAGTGTTCTTCCCAGGTGCTCAACCTAGCTGTTTTTACATAGTAACATAGTAACATAGTTGATGTGGTTGAAAAAAGACACCAGTCCATCAAGTTCAACCTATTTTGGATCTCCTGCGATCCTGCACTTATATTTGAAATTGATCCAGAGTAAGCAACTGCCAATCTGTTTCAATTGTGAAAATCCCCCCAGACTCAATATTGCAGTCCTATTTTTACCCTATATCCACTACTATCCTACATTTTAATTAACGGTCGTATCCCTGGATACACCTTTCCGCTAAAAATTTGTCTAACCCTTTCGTAAACATATCTATTGAATCTGCCATCACAACCTTCCCTGGCAATGAATTCCATATCTTGACTGCCCTTACTGTAAAGAACCCCTTCCTTTGCTGGTTGTGAAATTTCCTCTCCTCTAACCTTAGGGGGTGACCAGGTGTCCTGTATATAGTCCTTGGGGTAAAAAGTTCCCATGAAAGCTCTCTGTATTGACCCCTAATGTATTTGTACATAGTAATCATATCTCCCCTTAGACGCCTCTTTTCTAAAGTAAACATTCTTAAACTGGCTAACCTTTCCTCATAACTTAATGACTCCATACCCTTTATCAATTTTGTCGCCCTTCTCGGAACCATTTCTAGTTCCAAATTATCTTTTTTATAGAGTGGTGCCCAGAACTGTTCTCCATATTCAAGATGAGGTCTTACTTTCCACCCGGCTCCTGGGGCCCTACAGAGTACTATTATAATAGAATAAACCATTGTTTTGTGCTATTAGAACAGGCACTATGTGAGCAGTGTGTGTTAGACCACTGACCACCAGTCTGACCAGTCCTGGCAGGCTTGGGCAATAACCTCCAACATTTTTTCATTACTATTTCAAAGTATTACAACAGCCCCGACCCAGCTACTTCTTCACTCCACCTGGCTGGCAAAATTTTCCGGGGAGAACTCTGGTGACTATGGTCCGTGCACATTTTTGCTATCATTCGTTATTCTCCGATTGTCTGTGTGTGCCCAGTTTTGAAGTGGGTGGGGACAGAACAGCTTGTAGCAAATAAGATCATTACTTGGAGGAGATAAATTTGCTCAATTTGTTGGATTAGTGACATGTAGACACATGCAATTGTGTAAATACAGACAGGGCTGCATCTGGCAGGGGCAGTGTCATGATATGAGGAGGAGAATGGAGGTTGTGTGGTGATGTGTGATTGAGCTTTCTCTACTAATGTGTACTGAGCTTAGTATGGATGAAGGCACAGCAGGAGCTAGTGTGCCAGTCTTATAGAAGGATAGGAACAGAGAACAGAAGAAGGTTAAGTTTTACAAACTGAAAAAGTGTTGTAGTCCCCTTACAGTAATCCCCTGGTGGTAGATGGTATATCACCACTTCCCTATTGGTTATATAATTGAGGTGCAAGTACTGCAAGTACACTAAATGGCCACTTTATTAGGTACACCAGCACACCTGCTTGATAATGCAAATATCTAATCAGCTAATCATGTGGCAGCAACTCAATGTAAAAAAGCATGCAGACATGATCAAAAGGTTCAGATGTTGTCCAGACCAAACACCAGAATGTAGAAGAAATGTGATCTAAGTGACTATGACTGTGAAATGATTGTTGGTGCCAGACATGTTGGTTAGAGTATCTCAGAAGCTACTGATCTCCTGGGATTTCACACACAACAGTCTCTAGAGTGCGCAAAACAAAAAACATCCAGTGAGCGGAAATTCTGTACTCTAAAAAGGGCTCGTAAATGAGATAGGTCAGGTGATAATGCCCAGACTGGTTCAAGCTAACAAGAAGATGACAGCAACTCACAATAACCATGTGTCACAACAGTGATGTGCAGAGGAGTATCTCTCAACACACAGCACATTGAACCTTGAGTGAATGTAGTACAGCAGCAGAGTAGTACACCAGGTTCCACTCCTGTCAACTAAGGACAGGAAACTGAGGCTACAATAATCATCATCATCATTTATTTATATAGCGCCAACATATTCCGTAGCGCTTTACAATTGGGGACAAATACAGTTAGAAACAAACTGGGTAAAACAGACAAAGAGATGAGAAGGCCCTGCTTGCAAGCTTACAATCTATGCAATGGGCACAGACCTGCCAAAACTGGACAGTTGAAGATTGAAAAAATGTCACCTGGTCTGATGAATCTCGATTTTTTTCTGCAAAGTGCAGATGGTAGGGTTAGAATTTGGTTTAAACAACATGAATCCATGATTCATGTTGTCTTGTGTCAAAGGCTGGTCATGTAATGGTGTGGGGAATGTTTTCTTGGTACAGATTAGGCACCTTAATACCAACTGAGCATAGTTTAAATGCCACATCCTGCCTGAGTATTGTTGCTGACCATATGCATCCCTTTATAGCCACAGTCTACCCATCTTCTGATGGCTTCTTCCAGCAAGATCACATCATCTCAAGCTGGTTCCACGAACATGACAATGAGGTCAGTGTACTCCTATGGCCTCCACAGTCACCAGGGGGTATATTTACTAAACTGCGGGTTTGAAAAAGTGGAGATGTTGCCTATAGCAACCAATCAGATTCTAGCTGTCATTTTGTTGAATGCACTAAATAAATAAAAGCTAGAATCTGATTGGTTGCCATAGGCAACATCTCCACTTTTCCAAACCCACAGTTTAGTAAATCTGGCCCCAGATCTCAATCAAATAGAGCACCTTTGGGCAGCCGACAAATCAGACAGACAGCATGTGATCCACTGCCATCAGGGGACCTGAACACAGCAGCACTAAATAATATGTTGCTTTTATGTTTTACCTATAGAACTCTGCCCAAAACTGAAGCTTCATGTGTATATTCTTTATGGTAGCCACTTTTGTAGTTTAAGTTTTAGCATAGTTTTAGAATGACAAACCGCACAGTAAGACAACCTTTTAAAGTCACCAGTTTATATCGGAGTGCTCTTTGCTCATAATAAATAATTGAAAGTCTGTTGAACATACATTATTTTATTATGTAATATTGCTATATGTTAAAAAAAAAAGCAAGTACTGATTTTATGCTTTTTATTAAGGCAGGTGCACAACAATATTTCTTCAACAAAATGATTTTGCTGTTTTAGCAACTGTAAGCAAATGTGAGCTATACCGTCCTGTTTCAAATCCTGTTGATAATGCTTTAGATAAGCAAAACCATGTAACACAATTCATCCTTCTGGTAACCTCGGTGAAATTTGCTGTTTTGTTCAGAATATTTCTGTTTCTGTTATTTTCTCTATTATTGCAAGTCATCATTTCATGTTCCATATACATGTACAAAATGTAACCATGCGATTATTCTACATCATTATCATTGCTGCAGTCCTGTTCATCATGACTACATATACGGATTAAAGATGAATGCATTTGTGAATGTTGCATTTGAGTGGGTTATAGTTCTTCCTTTCAAATATGTCACTGTTACTATAAGCAAACTGTATATCTCATTTTTCCAATAAAAAACATTCTGACTCTATAAGGATAATATATACAGTATTCCTATAACCACCCCTAATGTGGTATATGTTTGAACTAGCTTTTATAGCACAGGCAATGTTCTGGCCTTAAAAGGATTAAATATATCCCTATCATCTGTAATAACAATTACTGAGGAATTATTTAAGTGAAAAACAGGTGTTTAAAAGACAGACAGCTTTCTGGCTATACAACTGATAGATAATAATCAATGATTCTTAAGGCAATTTTATTTTAAAAAACGTACGTCTTAATTTTAGTATCAAATTTAATTCACTGTATACATTATAACAAATTACTTTTTTAGTGACATATTGGATTTGACATTTTTGTTAGGTAGTTTCCTAACTTTTTAGCACTCTATATAGTACATTTACAGAGAATCATAGAAACATTCCAGTGTCATCGCTGGATATTTAATCATGTTATACATAAAGGATGTCAGAGTCCATGTGTGTGTCCATGTGATATACAATAATTTTAAAATAAATAGACTAAAATTACTAATTACGTGTGTAAGTGAACGGATGCTCTTTTGCGATGTACAGTTTCAAGTTAAACTTATCAGATGTATAGACACATGGCCTGTAATATCTATTGAAAAATTACATGGCGACAATTTTGTATGTTGCTAGTATATGCTGAATTTGCTCTATTTTTTAACAGCTTATGTGCCATGTACTTTATAAGCATCATTTAGAGTTAGGACAAAGCAAACTTTAAATGAGGCCCTGTATGTTATACCCCTAATGTGGCTGAATTTGTGTAAGGTTCCATCATTCTGTGAAAGGTTCCATCATTCTGTGAAAGGTTCCATCATTCTGTGAAAGGTTCCATCATTCTGTGAAAGGTTCCATCATTCTGTGAAAGGTTCCATCATTCTGTGAAAGGTTCCATCAATCTGTGAAAGGTTCCATCATTCTGTGTAAGGTTCCATCATTCTGTGAAAAGTTCCATCATTCTGTGAAAGGGTTTGTTGGGTAATGCTAGAGTAATGCAGGTGCTACAACAATCTAGTGTAGGTTTATCCCTGCATTTTCTGATTATAAATGGAACGGCTAGATATTTGTTGCCTGTAAACATTGTTTTTGTAAGATCTGTAACATTCCCTAATGCAGCAGCCAAAATGTGAAATAAAACGTGCAAGGAAAAGTCAGCTTTATTGCTTTGAATTGAAGATTTTGCAATGAATGTATATTTGTGCTTTTATGCTCGTTCATTGTTTAAACCTTTTGGGATAGCGCTCAGCGTCTTCCTTTTGTACACATTTCCAATTTTTATCATCAGCATCTTATCTCTTCGTAGCATTGCTCGCTAGGCTGACGCTCCGAGACTTGTGGGAATGTACATATGGAATTGTTTATGAAGGGTTTTTATTTCTACACAATATCTGGATAGATGCCCAGAAATATCAACCTGATACTACATTGTCATGCGGACTCCATGTCAAGATAATATACTGTATATCTGCTGGATTTTAATGAAGAGAAACAAAACCAAAAACTCAGCTCTTTTGTTTAAAATGAATCTCCCTTTTTACACTTTTACAGTGTAAGTTACATATTTCTGTTGCGTATATATCGACATTAGATAACTTGCCGTAAAGGACAAAAAAAAGTGCGTTGACAAAGAAAAAAAGAAAGGAGAAATGCTAAAGAAGATTGATAGTATTTTGTGAATAATATGCTATGGAATATAGGAGGGTAAAAAAGTAAAATCTGCATTTTGGGTAAAACACTATTAGAAACAAAAATCTAAAATAAAAAAATCACAGCACCTATAATAAAAAGTTTAATCAAATAAAGTTTTTTTTGCTTGTTATTTTATGACATAATATGCAGCTAAATAAACCACTCTAATGTTCAGCTATTTATACAAAAACATATGCATACACTGGGAGATAGGTGACCAATTTGGAAGTATGTGGTTACTCAATACAAGTGGGTAATAACCACACCAATTAGCAAATATCAAACAAAAACTATGGTATGAGGATTGTAGGAGCACAATAGTTGCTATCTAATGGGCATGATTTCAGATTGAAGAACTGGTAACTTACCATTGACTAAGAAAAGTGTCAATGTCAGGTGAAATTTGAAGTGACAGCAGTAACTGATAGTTGCCAGAGTCAGCTCTTATTTAAAATGAAAACTTGGACAGACGCTAACAAGTGCCAATGAGGACAGACAAAGTTTAATGTCAGAGTCAAATGTTATCGTTAGGTTCACAATTTTGCATTGGACCACAGCTACCAATCATCAATTAGTCATAATTTGTTAGTGCAAACTAAACAAGTGTTTAGTGCAAATTTGCACCTAAATGAAATGTTTGTAAAAGATCCCTACTGACAAGTGGCAACCAGTCAGCTTTCACAAACAGTCGTTAGTCTTAAAACTGATGTCACTCTAACACAGGGGTTAGGGAACTTTTTTACCTTTTACCCACAAATATATTTAGATACGCCGACGTTACCCCCTTTATTTGAAAGGATGGAAATCATATATTAATTATTGGAATTCAAAATTTTATTGAATCTATTCAAAATTTCTATGAAAGCTTCAACTTTAAAACTTCAGGCTTTGGAGAAATGATGTTGCTTCATTTTTGATACAAGAGTATCAATATTGGGGCATTTTGATGTCAGAGCAATTTGGATACAGTCTTCAGCGTCCAATCGATTTCTCTGCTTTGTTTTTATGTTCATTAAAATTGGAAAATCCTTGTTCGCAAAGGTAGGTTGTTGCAAAAGGCAGCAAATTTTTGATTGTCTCCTCATGTGCAATTTTGAATGCTTGCAGCTATTGACATCCAAAAATATGATAGATCTGCTTTGTTTTCAAATGCAATACGTGCTTCATTATTGCATCGAAGCTCAAGAAGTGCCTCTGCCAACCCTTGATGCTCTTCTGGTACAACAGCAATTTCACATTTCAAGGGGTCTACAATCCAACTGACAGCATGTGAATCGGCAGCATTACCCCCAGGAATTAAATTTTTACCCCATTTGGGGTAATTTACCTCTGTTCCCTGACCACTGCTCTAACAACTTATTATAGCATTTGATGTTAATCTAAAACAGACTGTATACTAATGTTACAAATAGGATATGCCACATAGTCACTGCAGATAGGCACACAAACATTTAATTAGCATTTCATAGTATTTGGTGGCAATCTCGAAGCTTTGTCTTATCTACAATTAAGGTTTGAGCTGTGTACTTCCCAATACACAGCACAAAGGAATCTTAGCATTTAGTAATCAGCAAGCCTTTAGTTTTTATTTTACTGCCATAGATCACTACAAATAAACTCCCTCTATAAATTTTGTACAATATGGATTGCACTGAGCCTCCTGGGGTACTCTTCTGTGGCAACTACTGTATAATAAATACATGATTATAAGGACAAATTATATGAGCAGCAATAATTTACTATTAATATGATCATTAACAGCTCCTACAAGTACAATACATCAGTATTAATTGGGGACAGATGATGATTTTAGAAGGGAGTGCGAGTCATTACCCATATTTTAGTACTTCATGAATACCTGAAAGGCTTTAATGAAGTGATTATTTTGTTCTCACATTGCAATGAGCCAAGCAATTCTCCTTCTATTTAGAATACATAGAGGAGGATGTAGAATACATATGGTAAGACAATCTCATTTAAGTTATGACGCTAATTAACAACAGATATGCCTGTGTTCTTCTGCATTGTTTGACTTTCTAAGATAGACTGTTTAATGTGAAATTGTAAGTACGGCCATTTAATTAATTTATATTTGTATAGCCTGGTTGCCGTATTTAAACTCAGTAACAAGAAATAAGAAGAAGAGAGGAATCTTACACTAAGAAACTTTTACTTTTGCTGCTATACTATAAGTGCGAAATTTCAATCTTTTGGGCAGTAAATGAAAATAATAAAATAAAATATAATTAATCAATATAGTAATTAAGGAACAGAATAGTACCTGGGAATGCATGGTGGCTTAGTGGTTAGCACTTCTGTCTCACAGTGCTGGGGTCATGAGTTCAATTCCTAACTATGACCTTATCTGTGAGGAGTTTGTATGTTCTCCCTGTGTTTGCGTGGGTTTCCTCCAGTTGCTCAGGTTTCCTCCCACACTCCAAAAACATACTGGTAGGTTAATTGGCTGCTAACAAATTGACCCTAGTCTGTGCCTCTGTCTGTGTGTGTGTTAAGGAATTTAGATTGTAAGCCCCAATGGGGCAGGGACTGATATGATTGAGTTCTCTGTACAGGGCTGGGGAATTAGTGGCGCTATATAAATAAATGGTGATGATGATGATGCAACTGTTGAACTTCATCAGTGCCAATCAGCAAAAGTTGCAGATATTTTATGTGAGTTCAACACCAATTGATAATAAAAACATTGTTATTCATTTTTCAGCAGACTTATGAGTGATCACCTCCATTGCAGCTTTAAGCCCTTCTGACCATCATGCCTTAGAAAAGCCCATTCTTTAGAGCTCATGTCTTGAAATTACCATTCCTAAATATGAGGGTGCCACCATTGCTTGACTTCTGCTTTAGAAAGCTGAATGAAGAGATCATGATTACTACATTCAGGGCCTGATTCACATTCAGATGAAACTTGCATGCAACTTTCGTTTAAAAAACAAGCACAGCAACTTGCGCGTAGTTGCGACCCTATTCAAATCCAAGCAGATTGCAATATACATTTCCAATTGAACCTGGGTATACGGTACTTGCCGTATGTCAACAGACAGAATACAGTGAAAGATACGCATATGCATATGTGCAATTTAAAGTTTGATCAAAATGCATGCACAAAAAATTATTGTCTTAAATAAATTAACAAGTCATAATACTATAATCATTAATAGAAATATGTGGTTCCATTTTTTAATAAATATATATTTATATAGAACAATACAAATAAGGACACAATAGGCGCTCCACTAAATAACTGATTAAAGCAGTTTCATAAATTGCATGAAAAAGAATCCCATATGTACAGGTGGCTGCAGCTTCAAGCGTGATAGGTTAATCCAGATATATAGCAAATAGTTCCAAAGAAAATATGAAGTAGGCGCCTTTAGTGTATTCAAGATAATTCACTGTAAACAGAAAAAATCACACAATAGTGTAAGCACTTTAGATATATATAGTTTTTATATGGTTAATGGTGGCGCTCATTATAAAATCTTCCAAAGGACATTTCTGGATGAGGAGACACCAGGATTATAGTTAAGCTTTTACATTTTTTCTTTCTGGAACGCACATTTGCCTTGGAGTGCTTTGGTGGAGGGTTCCACATATCTAAAGTGATTACACTATTGTGTGATTTTTTCTGTTTATCCCTTATCTCCATGAGAGGACTCTGATATCCAGAAGGATCATCTAACCAACACAACCAGTTGTTGAAGTGTCTGCTTTAATCCTTTTTCTGGTACACATATACAGTGAATTATCTTGAATATGCTAAAGGCGCCTACTTCATATTTTCTTTGGAAATATATATATATATATATATATATATACTAGCAGAATACCCGGCGTTGCCCAGGATTTTAAGAATTTTAAGACACAACTGTGTTACAAAGTGTTTCTCTGAGTTTGAAGAGACCAGTTACTGAATGAAGCGACATTAAACCATTCCCAATATTTAAGAAATGATCAGCAAACTGACCGTCCATTGTGTTGCCATGCAGAGAAACTCTAATATTTGTGGTTAGTCGCAAAGTGCGAACATGCCTGCAAAGATGTGATGATTTAAGGCATGCATTAATTTCATCCGCCATTGTTCCTTTTGGAATGACCGGCAATGTTTGTCGAAAATCTCCAGCCAATACAACAGTGACTCCACCCATTAGTAAATCATTGCCTCTTAAAAATTGAAGTGTTTGATTGAGGGCTTGTAAAGCATTTTTGTGTGACATGGTGGAACTTCTTCCAAGACATTGTTCCAGACATTCCAGAGTTATGGTCGTTTTAGATGATTTTTAGGTGTTACCCCCCTCGCCACCCCCACCCTTAGGAGTGCTAGGGGTGTCTTGCCCCCACAATATTTGTTGTTAGACTGTAAGTCATATGTATACCAGGTTTGGTGTAAATTGTTCCAGACATTCCAGAGTTATGGTAGTTTTCGATGATTTTTAGGTGTTACCCCCCTCGCCACCCCCACCCTTAGGAGTGCTAGGGGTGTCTTGCCCCTACAATATTTGTTGTCATACTGTAAGTCATATGTGTACCAGGTTTGGTGTAAATTGTTCCAGACATTCCAGAGTTATGGTCGTTTTCGATGATTTTTAGGTGTTACCCCCCTCGCCACCCCCACCCCGTAATGAATTTCAATTTTAAATTTTTTTAGTTGCCTCTGTCATGTTTTAATTAGAGATGGTCACTGACCCCCGTGTTTTGGTTTTGGATTCGGTTTTGGATCTGGATTACCGTCGTGTTTTGGTTTTGGTTTTGGTTTTGCAAAACCGCCATTGCGTGTTTTGGTTTTGGTTTTGGTTTTGTTTGGTTTTGTTTTGCTATTTTTTGGGAAAATCCATGTTTTTGGGCCTAAATTAACCCAATTTAGTGCTCCAACTGTTTTAGAGACAAGTAATCTAATTGTTGAGGTAATAAATCATCCAAAAAAACAGTTTAATTCTTCGTTGGTAGGCCTATTCTACACACAAAACAGATTGTCTTCCTCTCCATCTATGCATATTGGCAATGCAGCCATCGTCTTGAATGTATATTACACCCTACACTTATAGTTAAATATGTAAAGAAATGGAAAAAGCCAGTTTGGTTTCTGTCTCTCAAGGCCCCCCTCCACTTGTATAAAATACCAAAAAATTCAGCCATTATAGACTGTACAATATTAATTGACATGGAGAAAGCCAGTTTGGTTTCTGTCTCTCTAGGCCCCCCTCCACTTGTATAAAATACTAAAAAATTCAGCCATTATAGACTGTACAATATTAATTGACATGGAGAAAGACAGTTTGGTTTCTGTCTCTCTAGGCCCCCCTCCACTTGTATAAAATACCAAAAAATTCAGCCATTATAGACTGTACAATATTAATTGACATGGAGAAAGCCAGTTTGGTTTCTGTCTCTCTAGGCCCCCCTCCACTTGTATAAAATACCAAAAAATTCAGCCATTATAGACTGTACAATATTAATTGACATGGAGAAATACAGTTTGGGGTCACTCTGTCTCTCTAGGCCCCCCTCCACTTGTATAAAATACTAAAAAATTCAGCCATTATAGACTGTACAATATTATGAAAAATGGACAAAGCCAGTTTAGGGTCACTCTGTCTATGACACCCTACCCTTAAGGATAAATTGCCCTAACAGCAGCCTTTCAAGATGGTATGTGATATGGAAATGCCACAAGTCCCTTTCCTCTTTGGGGGTAGATTGCACCCTACACTTACATAGAAAGTTTTAAAAAGATGTTATCGGCATCATCTTCAGCTTCATCCTCACCCTCATCAGTGTGTACGTCATCATCACAGACTATCAATTCATCGCCGCTTGAATCCGCCATTAGAGAACAGTCAGTGCTTGGATGTCTTGGATGGTGAAGGCCTTCCTCGTGGAAGATGTAGTTCATTTTGATAAACATCATTTTCTCCACATTTTTGGGAAGTAACCTTCTACGGCGATCACTGACTAAGTTCCCTGCTGTGCTGAACACTCGTTCAGAGTACACACTGGAGGGTGGGCAGCTTAGGTATTGCAAAGCAAGTTTGTACATGGGTTTCCAAATGGCCTGCTTTTCTTCCCAGTAAGGAAAGGGACTGTCTGACATTTCCATATCAACTACCTCTTGAAAGTAATCCTCCACCATCCTTTGCATGTTTATACTCATATTGGATGGACTTATGGGCAAAGTGACACTTTTTTTTGAAAAATCCTTCAAACCAGCCCAGATGTTAAATTGTTCTCGTCTGCCCCCTGTGTCTTCCCTGCTTCTTTTTTGGAAATTTAATTTTTTACGAGCAACAGCTTGAGAAAGTGAAGGAGGACACGTCGTCAAGCCGAGGCCCAGTTCAGCGGCCAACTTGCTGAGCAATAGCTCCTTGCAAAAGTTCACATCTCGCTCATTTACAAGTAAAGACTCAATGTAGGTTTTAAACCTTGGATCAAGCACAGTGGCCAAAACGTACTGATCCGAGTTCAAGATCTTAATAACTCGAGGATCATTGTGAAGCGAATTAAGTACTTGATCGACAAGGCCAACATACTTTGCTGAATTGCTTGCTTTCAGCTCCTCCTTCATTTTCTCAAGCTGCTTTTCCAATAGTCTAATTAAAGGAATGACTTGGCTCAAACTAGCAGAGTCTGCACTGACCTCACATGTCACAACTTCAAATGGTTTCAGCACCTTGCACAGCACTGAAAGGATTCCCCACTGTGCAAGAGTGAAATACATCCCCCCTCCTTTCCCAATGTCATGACTTGTGCAATATGCTTGGATGGCTTTGCGCTGTTCCTCCATCCTCTGAAGCATGTACAGGGTGGAATTCCACCGAGTTACCACCTCTTGCTTAAGTTGGTGGCAGGGCAAGTTAAACTGCTCTTGGAGCTGCTGTAATCTCCTACATGCTGTGGCTGAATGCCTGAAATGGCCTGAAATTTTACGGGCCACCGAAAGCATCTCCTGCACCTCACGGTTATTTCGTAGGAAGCTCTGCACCACCAAGTTGATGGTGTGAGCAAAACAGGGAATATGTTGGAAATCACCCAGCTGTAATGCTCGCACTATATTGTTGGCGTTATCTGAAATGACATACCCTGGGGAGAGTCCGAGTGGTATAAGCCATGCATCAATCACATCTCTCAGTTTGCGTAACAAATTGTCAGCCGTATGCCTGTTAGTGAAGCCGGTGATACAAAGAGTGGCCTGCCTGTGACAAATGTTACGTAGTGGTGTACATGCTGCTGCTGTTCCTGCTGGTGAAGGTGAATGACCAACCCAGTGGGCTGTCACAGTCATATAGTCTTTGGTTTGGCCACTTCCACTTGTCCACATATCTGTGGTTAAGTGAACAGTGGGCAGAATGGCATTTTTCAGCGCAATCTCTACATTTTTACACACTTTTTGGTATAGTTGTGGAATAGCTTTACGGGAGAAATGGTGTCGCGATGGAATTCTGTAACGCGGACACAAAACCTCAATTAACTGTGAAAAACCAGCTGCGTTTATTGTGGAGATTGGACGCAGATCTAACACTAACATTGCAGCCATGGCGTCTGTGATTCGCTTGGCGACTGGGTGACTGCTGTCATATTTGCTTCCCCTCGCAAATGATTGTTTCACAGTTAATTGCTGAAATGTAGGACTGCTCATTTTATTCACCTGCCTCTGGGATGACGATTCACCCCCAGCAGCAGCAACAGCAGCAGCAGGACTAACGCTTTCTTCAGAGGAATCAATAATAGTGCCGGAGTCATCCAGCCTTAAGTGGGATGCCGGGCTAACTCCGAGCGCTACTGAGGATATTGATGAGGATGGTGTGGTGGGTGTATTTTGTAGCCGTCGGTATGTCGGTGAGCGGAGGGTCTTAGCTGATGAGGGAGTGCTTGTATTCTTTTGGGAAGAACTTTCAGCTTTTCCCAACACTTTGCCATGAACTCTCGTTAAATGGCGTAACATAGACGAGGTTCCAAGATGGTTAAGGTCCCTCCCTCGACTGACTGTGGCTTCACATACACTACAAATGGCTATACAATTGTTGTCTGGATTTGGGTAGAAATAATTCCACACATAAGAAGTGGATTTTTTTGTTTTATGCCCAGGCATGACAATGGCCTTTTTCTTGTCACGTGCCAGAACTGCTGCCACTGGTGCAGGACTTACACAAACAACCTCATCCTCATCAACATCCTCATTAGCGCCCTCGTCGCCTACACAAATCTCCCCCTCATCCTCTTCTAATTCCAAAGTGGCATCCTCAATTTGGGTATCACCGGCTACACTCGGGCTATTAAGGCACACATCAGCAGAATGCTCACGATTAGACATCCCACTGTTGGATGGACTCTCCACAGGGATTGTTGTCATTTGTGAATCAGAGCAAATATTCTCCTGTAATGCCTCACTGGTATCTTGCAGCTCAGCTTTGACGCGTAACAGTAGTTGTGCACCAATTGTAGCCTGGGTAACTTTTTGGGATCTGCCACTAATAGCCAAAGGTGAAGGCCTCATTCTCTCTTTGCCACTGCGTGTGTAGAATGGCATGCTTGCAATTTTTTTTTTATCGTCACTTAACTTTTGCTCAGTTACACTTCTTTTTCGCTTCAATACAGTAAATTTTTTTTTGGTTTTTGTTTTTTGCACTAATTTGAAAACACTCTGTTGTTTGACATCGCCTTGGCCAGATGACGTACTGGGAACACTAACATCAGGACTGGTGACAGAACCTGGTTGCTCATTTAGATCATATGTGGACTGCTTTGAATCCATTCTGAGCGCAAACCACTGGGGAGTGCTAAAAATTATTGAGTAGATACTGCTGACAGATATGACTTTTGACAGCCAGAAATATTAATGCACAATTATGGGGGACACCCCAAAAACACTGAGGTGTGCTACAAATTATTGAGTAGATACTGCTGACAGATATGACTTTTGACAGCCAGAAATATTAATGCACAATTAGGGAGGACACCCCAAAAACACTGAGGAGTGCTAAAAATTATTGAGTAGATACTGCTGACAGATATGACTTTTGACAGCCAGAAATATTAATGCACAATTATGGGGGACACCCCAAAAACACTGAGGTGTGCAACAAATTATTGAGTAGATACTGCTGACAGATATGACTTTTGACAGCCAGAAATATTAATGCACAATTAGGGAGGACACCCCAAAAACACTGAGGAGTGCTAAAAATTATTGAGTAGATACTGCTGACAGATATGACTTTTGACAGCCAGAAATATTAATGCACAATTAGGGAGGACACCCCAAAAACACTGAGGAGTGCTAAAAATTATTGAGTAGATACTGCTGACAGATATGACTTTTGACAGCCAGAAATATTAATGCACAATTAGGGAGGACACCCCAAAAACACTGAGGAGTGCTAAAAATTATTGAGTAGATACTGCTGACAGATATGACTTTTGACAGCCAGAAATATTAATGCACAATTATGGGGGACACCCCAAAAACACTGAGGTGTGCAACAAATTATTGAGTAGATACTGCTGACAGATATGACTTTTGACAGCCAGAAATATTAATGCACAATTAGGGAGGACACCCCAAAAACACTGAGGAGTGCTAAAAATTATTGAGTAGATACTGCTGACAGATATGACTTTTGACAGCCAGAAATATTAATGCACAATTAGGGAGGACACCCCAAAAACACTGAGGAGTGCTAAAAATTATTGAGTAGATACTGCTGACAGATATGACTTTTGACAGCCAGAAATATTAATGCACAATTATGGGGGACACCCCAAAAACACTGAGGTGTGCTACAAATTATTGAGTAGATACTGCTGACAGATATGACTTTTGACAGCCAGAAATATTAATGCACAATTAGGGAGGACACCCCAAAAACACTGAGGAGTGCTAAAAAGTATTGAGTAGATACTGCTGACAGATATGACTTTTGACAGCCAGAAATATTAATGCACAATTATGGGGGACACCCCAAAAACACTGAGGTGTGCAACAAATTATTGAGTAGATACTGCTGACAGATATGACTTTTGACAGCCAGAAATATTAATGCACAATTAGGGAGGACACCCCAAAAACACTGAGGAGTGCTAAAAATTATTGAGTAGATACTGCTGACAGATATGACTTTTGACAGCCAGAAATATTAATGCACAATTAGGGAGGACACCCCAAAAACACTGAGGAGTGCTAAAAATTATTGAGTAGATACTGCTGACAGATATGACTTTTGACAGCCAGAAATATTAATGCACAATTATGGGGGACACCCCAAAAACACTGAGGTGTGCTACAAATTATTGAGTAGATACTGCTGACAGATATGACTTTTGACAGCCAGAAATATTAATGCACAATTAGGGAGGACACCCCAAAAACACTGAGGAGTGCTAAAAATTATTGAGTAGATACTGCTGACAGATATGACTTTTGACAGCCAGAAATATTAATGCACAATTATGGGGGACACCCCAAAAACACTGAGGTGTGCTACAAATTATTGAGTAGATACTGCTGACAGATATGACTTTTGACAGCCAGAAATATTAATGCACAATTAGGGAGGACACCCCAAAAACACTGAGGAGTGCTAAAAATTATTGAGTAGATACTGCTGACAGATATGACTTTTGACAGCCAGAAATATTAATGCACAATTATGGGGGACACCCCAAAAACACTGAGGTGTGCAACAAATTATTGAGTAGATACTGCTGACAGATATGACTTTTGACAGCCAGAAATATTAATGCACAATTAGGGAGGACACCCCAAAAACACTGAGGAGTGCTAAAAATTATTGAGTAGATACTGCTGACAGATATGACTTTTGACAGCCAGAAATATTAATGCACAATTAGGGAGGACACCCCAAAAACACTGAGGAGTGCTAAAAATTATTGAGTAGATACTGCTGACAGATATGACTTTTGACAGCCAGAAATATTAATGCACAATTATGGGGGACACCCCAAAAACACTGAGGTGTGCTACAAATTATTGAGTAGATACTGCTGACAGATATGACTTTTGACAGCCAGAAATATTAATGCACAATTAGGGAGGACACCCCAAAAACACTGAGGAGTGCTAAAAATTATTGAGTAGATACTGCTGACAGATATGACTTTTGACAGCCAGAAATATTAATGCACAATTATGGGGGACACCCCAAAAACACTGAGGTGTGCAACAAATTATTGAGTAGATACTGCTGACAGATATGACTTTTGACAGCCAGAAATATTAATGCACAATTAGGGAGGACACCCCAAAAACACTGAGGAGTGCTAAAAATTATTGAGTAGATACTGCTGACAGATATGACTTTTGACAGCCAGAAATATTAATGCACAATTAGGGAGGACACCCCAAAAACACTGAGGAGTGCTACAAATTATTGAGTAGATACTGCTGACAGATATGACTTTTGACAGCCAGAAATATTAATGCACAATTATGGGGGACACCCCAAAAACACTGAGGTGTGCTACAAATTATTGAGTAGATACTGCTGACAGATATGACTTTTGACAGCCAGAAATATTAATGCACAATTAGGGAGGACACCCCAAAAACACTGAGGAGTGCTAAAAATTATTGAGTAGATACTGCTGACAGATATGACTTTTGACAGCCAGAAATATTAATGCACAATTATGGGGGACACCCCAAAAACACTGAGGTGTGCAACAAATTATTGAGTAGATACTGCTGACAGATATGACTTTTGACAGCCAGAAATATTAATGCACAATTAGGGAGGACACCCCAAAAACACTGAGGAGTGCTAAAAATTATTGAGTAGATACTGCTGACAGATATGACTTTTGACAGCCAGAAATATTAATGCACAATTAGGGAGGACACCCCAAAAACACTGAGGAGTGCTACAAATTATTGAGTAGATACTGCTGACAGATATGACTTTTGACAGCCAGAAATATTAATGCACAATTATGGGGGACACCCCAAAAGCGCTGGGGAGTGCCAAATATGAAGAAAAAATAATAAACCTCTATCCTCCTCTCTGCACTAGCGATTTTGGTTAGAGCAATTGCAAGAACAATATGGTATTCTCTGTCCCTGCTCTAATTAGCCTATGACTACACCCTGCTCTCTCCCTCTGTCAAATGGCGATGGATTGCTGTGGAGGCGTGTATTTATAAAGTTGAAGTATCGCGAGAACCGAGTCCCGAGATCCGACGACGTCACAATGACGTTCGGCCTCGATTTGGATTCGGAATGGGCGGGAGAGTACCGAGCTGCTCAGCTCGGTACTCGGATACCCAAAGTTCGGGTGGGTTCGGTTCTCGGAGAACCGGACCCGCCCATCTCTAGTTTTAATACACTCGTATGCAAAATTTCATGATCTTCGCTTGAAAAATGTGGATTTGTATAGAAAGACAGACAGAAGGACAGAAGGACAAATTTTCTCTTTTATATAATATATATATATATATATATATATATATATATATATATATATATATATATATATGTGTGTGTGTATACACATACGCAACATCTCCACTTTTCAAACCCATAGTTTGGTGAATATACCCCAAAGTCTTATTATGAAGTACTTAGACTCTAAGGGGGAAATTAATTTAGGTGCGAGGCGCTGCCGAACATCCCTTTAATGGTTTTTCTCCAACATTTTTCTGCCCATTACTGTAAATAATCTCCGCTCATTATTCTGTGCACCGCTATGGGAAGTGAGGAAAAATAAGCAGAGATTCCATCCTAAACATTGCATCAATGTGTCTCCACTGACCATTGCAGAGACACATCACGCTGAAATGAATCCTTAATACTACAATATTTGTATATATGACCATGAAAGCTATGCATACTTGTTAGATCTCAGAAGGTAAATTATTAGAATAATGTACAGAATCATTTTTGTCTACAGCATTACTTTGCAAATTGCTTGTTAAGGCAGTTCAAAAGTTTCTATAATATATGTATGCTCATATTAAAATGCCACCATATTGTAGACACAAGGTAATACCTTATTTATAATAAAATACACATTTAGATATTTGGTTACTTATCACTCCAAACCAAACAAATATAATTCAATAAATACAAACAAATACAATTATGGTAAATTAGATGTACACCCTCCTAATCAGTATAAAAATGCCAAGTTCTCTTATTGCAAAATTGATGCCCCCATATTAACATAAAATAATTAAAAATAAATCTTGGAGTTATGCTTCAAAGACAATAAAACAATAAAAAGGGTTGTAAAACTTTAAATTAAGCATGTCAATAAACAGAAATCCATTAAAAGGAGACATTTTTTAAAAAGTTATTCAATACTTGCGGTACCAAGGTATGTCATTTAAAGATCTAAAGCATCTCTCTTCTAGAGAGCTTATTCTCTAAATAACCACTGCTATCCTCTAAGCACACATGCTTAATAGCTTTAAATGTGACTTGGTTAGGATTCCCATTATGTTACAATGAAAAATGCCTCAGTACTGGATGGGATACCACTATATATCTTAGATTTCTTGTATTCTTGTATTCAAATTTCATTTAGTCTTACCAAAATATTTTAAACTGCATATGCTTTCTAATAAGTGCAACACAGATGTTGTCATGCAGTACTTTGAAGTTTTATTTTTATAAACTGTAGAATTATTATAATCTGTAAATATTTTCCTTTTAGAAGTGGCAAATTTATCTAGAATGTAATGGCCATACCATGGCCTTTAGGATCTTAGCTTTCTTTTTGGCAAAAAAAAATGAACAAAAGGATATCCCAGTTCTTTTATGTTTATTACTTTCTGAATGCGAGTATTGTTACAATTAAATTGAGTAATAAAACGTATAGATTCAATAGAAGAATCTTTGGCTTTATAAGTTGAGTAATTTGGGGATATCCTCTTTGTCTTTAAGAATCATTGCTATCCTGGGGCATTCTACAGCAACAATCTTGAGGCAAATACAAAGTGGGTTGCCATTGTATTTTCTAGATGTCCCCTTCTCACTGACACAATATGCAACTCTGTAGGGGATGGGTGCTAGTACCCGGTGAAGGGGGAAACATTTGTTAATCTCCTTATAAGGTTTCTCGCCAGGGTGGTTTCTCGCCAGGTTGTTGGAACAGGTAGAGGCATTACAGGACAGCATCTTGGTCATAGGCGGTGACTTGAGCTGGACATTAGATCCCACCTTAGACTCCTCAAATGTTTCCTTGAAGGTGAAGACCAGGTAACTTCAAAGGACAAGGCACATACTACACATTTACCAGATGTTTGTCTCATGACGACTTCAACAACACGTGTGGGTAGACATGAGTTTAGTAACACACAAACAATGGTCATAGTATTTCAATGAACTACACTTACAAAACCCACTCTCTAGATATCAAATCATACATCTCTGTTATCACAACTCAAAGGACCTCTCTAATGACTGTACAGGCAACTCACAAATATGATATGCTGTATCATGTGCTAACTATAGTGTTTTTGAATATCTAGTGGGTGAACCTGGGCTGGGTAGTCCTCTGAAACCAGAATAAGGCGATAGCTATTTGCAGTTTCACATATAGCCTGGGCCATGTTCAAACATTCTGAATTCAGTTAAGCGGAACATCTATGTGGACAAATCCGTCTTATAACTTACACTTAGGAGTATATTTACTAAACTGCGGGATTGAAAAAGTGGAGATGTTGCCTATTGCAACCAATCAGATTCTAGCTATGATTTATTTAGTGCACTCTACAAAATGACAACTAGAATCTGGTCGGTTGCTATAGGCAACATCTCCACTTTTTCAAACCAGCAGTTTAGAAAATATACCCCATAGTATACAATGCCTACATCCTCCCTTACTATAGTGGTGCCTGCTGTCCTTATTACCCAAAAATGTGCACCCCCTGTAAAAAGTTTGAGTTAATCCCAAGGATTGTAAACTGCCCTTTATGATTCCATAATGAGCTGTTTAAGACATTAGTTCTTCTAATCGGTGACAATTCCATAGACCAGTCTCCCTTTACCTACTTCATATGACAACCATACCTCCACTTTATTAATTAGTTAAAACAATATTTAACAAATTTTCCTGCTGTGTTATACTCCAAAATATTGAACTTAAGTAAATGGCAAAACTGAAGGTTAGGTGGCCTTTCATACAAATATATGTCGTGCTTTAATTTCTTGTCAAAGGAAATTATAATCAGAACATATTTATTTTATGTTACCACCATGTTTTCTTGAAATGTTAAGCGCTTATTAGTATATTTAACTGATTTTATCTCTATGCTGTTAACAGCAGCACATCATCAATAGTTACAGCACATCAGCCTCCAGCAAATGTCTGTACCACCTCTAGCTTAGCTGTCAACAGCCAAGTGGCAAGCGTCCTGGTCCGTAAATTATTTATAGATCCCTGGGAAGAAGAAAAATGTGCTGTGCTTGATGCAGATCTGAAAAATGTGTCTGATTTTGTTTTTACATCTAAAAAACTTTTAGACCTGGCATATAAACTTTTTTACATTTGCTGATCTTAAATTTGTCCGTTCCGGTTTTTGTTAATCTTTAAGTAATCCATTATGTATTAAGAGATTGTTGTTTCTTGTTTGTTTGGTTTGTTCTTAGCATAGTGAGAGGCCATAAACTCCATTAAAAACATGCTTTTATGGTGCATAATTTTCTTATGTACACTAAACTTATAAATGTAAGTGTACATCCTATAGACTACACATGTTAAGGAGTGCTTTTGTGCCATTTTTGTATTAATTTTGTTTTGAAGTTTTTCTTTTAATGGCTGTAAAACGAAACACATTAACCAATGTAGAAAATGTCCTAAATATCAGGCTGATCAGCATTCCACTGAAGAGAGGAAAAGAGTATGTGTGGTAGAGCACTCAGGGGGCTATTACAAAGTTTAAAAAATTAACAATTTATTGATAATTCTTTAAAAATTATTTATAGAGAATCAACATTATTAGCAAAATAATAAAAAAACTTTCATGCTAGGAAAAGAAAAACGTTTAAAAAGGTGTAATAAAATAACACAATTAATTAGTTCTAAGGACAATACAAAACTGAATGAATAACATATTAATGTGAAAAAGGAAGATATGTATATGAGTGTGTGAACAAAGAAAAAATAAAAATAAAAAGTGCTATCATGTGTGTTTTAAGCATCCTAATTTAGTCCACTCCGTTATAATTAAGGAGTGATAAGTAATAATTATTACATTTGTCGTGGGTATATAAATCCAAATCTATAATTACCAATGTGTAGTGCATATATAAAGAGTATTTGTATGTCTTTATAATACTTAAACGTTTTTCTTTTTTTCTTTTCCTAGCACGACAGTCTAATTATGATACACAATTCTGTTGGTACTATTCTCCTGGCCCTACGTGTAACTGTTATTCACTATTATTAGCAAAGCCTTAAATCTTGAATAAAGTAAGGTTTTTCTCTCATCAATCACTCATACCTTGATCTATATGACTTTAATTAATTATTAAATCATCCAACTCTTTGTAGAATGCTTATTGTAAAGTTCAGTGATATTTGTCTTTTTTTATATTACTCACCGCGGGATGCCAGTGCATTAGGGGGCTTTGTTTTTCTACACTATGTATTTGCGGACTAATTGTCCAATAGGCTTTGTGTCTTAGCATTTTGATTGGCCATTATACATATCAATCATGTTGCCTAGGTTTCTGTTGCCACAAACATCTCCAGGGCTGACGCCATTGTGGGCGTGGTCTCAGACTTTAAATAACAAGCTGATAGGCTGCCTCGGGTTGCCATTGATTAAGCACATTAGCGAAACGCGCATTGGTGTTTCTGTGCACGCTGAGCTCCCACAACTTAAATATACTTTATTCTGCTCCATCTTTACTGTTTTACTTTTTAATCAACCCAATAGACCTATGCCGTTTTCAGTTAGGTTAACTTGGTCACTTATTTAGTTAATGACTGATATAAATTCCTGCCGGTTATAGCGTCTGATTATTCAAATACCTGCCGGTTATAACGTCTGATTATTACATCACATTTTTTTGTTTGGGGAATGTTTGACCACTTATGGTCACTTATATGATACTCTTGTTAGGAGTTATGGTAATTACCCCAGGAGGAACTAACGTATTATAGGGCTTAGCGGCTCATATCAGTACTAGATGCTTAAGCCAGCAGAAATAGGTTGTAACAACATGAATATCTAACCATAGGATTCTATTTCCATAATTGGATGGTTATATAAACATAAAGTCCACTTGTTTAGGCACCTTGATCATATGAATACAATATATATTATCACAGATTAATAAGTGATCTTTTTCAGTATCCTTATAGCAAATGATCAAGGGTACCTCTCTTAACGTTACACCTATCATTACAGCATAATGGGATATAGTCTCAATGGAGAGAATTATTGCTAATTGATTGGGCAGAAATAATTGATAATTGAGGAGTTACATATTAAGGAAAATGTACTATCTGTAAGAATTACACAACCAGCGGCACAGACTAGCAGTTTACCTGCTACTTTTAACAGCATACAAATATTGGTTTTTCATTCTAATTTTCATATGAAAGTTTTTTTATTATTTCGCTAATAATGTTGATTCTCAATAAAGAATTTTGAAAGAATTATCAATAAAGTGTTAATTTTTTAAACTTTGTAATAGCCCCCTGAGTGCCCTACCACACATACTCTTTTCCTCTCTTTAATGTTATACTATATCATAGGTGAAGGTGCACCCCTTCCAGTGACATTGAGTGAATAGATAATTATACAATATAACTAAATGGAATTGATGATGAAATAACATGTCACTAATTTAGTGGGCTCACCCGTTGCGGTACATATTTGTTTGGTATTGGTACAGTACGGTGTGCAGTTTACAAGTCCGGTTCTGAAACCTGCAATACTTGATTTTTTCATCGGTAGTTGGAAATTGGTGGCCACGAAACATAGAAGAAATATGGTTCCAGGATTCAGTCTAAAGGTTGCAATCCCTGAAATATAAGAGGAGAGGACTGTGCAACACTTTCCCCGGTTTCCCCTATAATTTGGATACTTGTATTTGTCTGCCTGTGAAATTAAGAACTTCCTGTGGAACTTTTTAGCAGAAGATAAAAGCATTTTGTAAATCTATTTGCATTGGAATGTATCTGCACTGAGGAGTAGCCGAATGATATTTCCTGATTGACAGTCATACAATCTTTTAAATGTGTGAAATGTATATATAGTTGTTTGGTATAAGTCTGTTTTAGAAATGAAACAGATTTTTTATCAATTTTGTGCTGCCAATTTTGGTAACATTTAAACCCTACCTAAAAAATGTTGTCTATATAATTGTTACGATTTAAATGCCTTAGTCAGTATCTGCACAGGCTTACCTAGGGCGCGGAGTCTAACGGCCTTCCGGTCTTCACCAAGAACCACCGCAAGGTAGTGTGGTTTTTGCTGCCGAAGAACCGCAGGTCGCGGTCCCCAGGTTAGCCTACTGACGTAAGGGAGAAGGTTCTAAGTGATGGATAGTCAGACAGGCAAAATGACAAGTGATGTAAGTACAGGCACTAACCGTGAATTCCAGGGTTTGAAGGTCTGGAGCCGTAAGCGGTAGATGCATGGAGTTAGTGAGTGCGTAGTAGGAGATGGGTCCAGGAACACAGCCGTGTCGGGACACAGGAGATATCAGTTATACGGTGCCAGAGGGAAATCCAGAGAGTAGTTGATAACACAGCCGGGTCGGTACACAGGAGATATCAGGTATACGGTGCCAGAGGGAAATCCAGAGAGTAGTTGATAACACAGCCGGGTCGGTATACAGGTAAGACAGTCCAATACGTGGTGCCAGGAATAAGCCAAAGAATAGTCAGATCACAGCCAGGTTGGTACACAGGAGTAGGAGGAATAAAGGAGTACACAGGGAGCAGGTTCACAGGAGTCAGGAACACAGGAACTGTTAGCCAGGAACAGGAAACACATTGCTCTGACACAGATAGCGTAAGTAGTTTTTGAATTCCCCGCCCAGAGTCACATGACCCCTGCTTCCAGACCCGACAGCGCAGCGGAGCTAGGAACAGGTAAGATCCTAACAATAATATTCCAACTGTGATCCTAAGCACTATCAGTTTTAAATACTTTTAAGACCCAACCATGTACGATGCACCATGAAAAATAAAGCTATCCTGACAGTGCATAAGCAAGACATTGAGATAAGATGATGACTGTTGCATATGAAATGCTACCACCTTAGGGTTGGAACTATGTGTCCATTCCGCAAATTAAGACTGATGGGCATATTCAATTGTTGGCGTTACTCGGAAAAGTAACGCCATTACGGTAATAGTGCACGTAAATACCGTTATTACGGTACCTTTAACGCTGGATTTCAGCTCGCAGCTCAGGGAGGTAACTGTAATAATTTTAACGCCGCGGGAAATGCTAACAATTGAATATGTCCCTAAATGTGCCAGACCTTTTAATGTTACAGATAATAGGGCCTAGCTTGAAGCAGTCTGTATGCATATTCATATGTATTGCAAACATATTACATTTAGTAGTCACTGTTTTTTAATTGTATTATGGTTTATTTTTTTAATGCAAGTGAGATTGGGAAGTTATTCAACAGGAAATAGACCACACACAGTCATAACTGTTGGTATTAGGAGCGCTTTGCTCCGTCTCCTTGCTCATTTTCATGGCAACCGCTGCTTCCCCGGTGGTCTAGGAGGAAACAGGAAGTGGGGCAGAACGCCAATGTCCAATTTGCACTACTGCGTATGCCCAAAACCGGAAGTTTGGCTTTTTGCGCAGCACTTCCATTACAGACACTAAAGAGTCAAGTCGCAGCAGAATAAGCTGCGTGCCGCAAGTTATATAAGTTCCTCAAAAGTGCCTAGTATATAACCGGAGGCTCCCTACAATACTCCACTACATATTAGGAGAGTCTGTGCCCAAATATATATGCTGCTACATGGACGTACACAGTATAGTAAAGTGCCTGCATCATATGTACATCTGCATACCAGCATATATACAAGTGTGTACTGCATATAATCTGCATTGCCTGATTGCTGCAACTGTTGTTACTGCTGAATACTGCTGTACTACAAGGAACTGTGGGTAACTGCATTCATCTGTTGTTATCATCTTTAAAATGAACAGTAACCTGTTTAAGTTGCAAAAGGGTTGTGGCTTAACATCCCCATAAACACCGCTGAACACCTTTAGTAACATCAGAAGGTATAACCAACAATAACACAATAAATTTTATGTGTGAATGAGCCCTTCAAATATCTGCTTATCCTAAACGCACTTTGCATAAACTATTGTGTAAACATTTGTTGTGTTCAAGGTTATAATAAAATTTACTTATAAGCGGGAGTGGTACCTTTTCCATTACCCAATTAGAGTGCACCAGACTCTATGATATTTGTAAGTATGCCATTCATCTCTCTAATATATGTGCCAGAAAACGTACAACATGAGAGTGCCCTCTGCAGGTGGGAGGCTGGAATCAAAGAATATTATAACCATCAAAAAAAAGGGGAACGTAGACTATATAGCATATTATTAAGCTGTGGAACGAAATGGCAGATGAATCCAGGCCACACTTCCAGCCAGAAAAATATCTGAGCTTTACCCTCGCTTGACTACACCACTGATCCTATGATTATCCTATGTTTATGCTTCACAATATAGTATACCTGATCCACCTGTCTTGGGTGGGATTTATGAGATGTTCTGTGGAAGTTTCTGCATCACGGCTTCAAGCTACTTTTCATACAGTATAATACTACATAGTTTATTCCAATTGAGCAGGAAAAGACAATAATATAGGTTGTCAATAGAAAATTATGATTTGGTGAACTTTAAAGTCCTGGTTGCCAAACTGATCCCATCTCTCTAACCTCCACACGTACACACGATAATTGCATAGACGCTGCTAAGCCATGCTATTGGCTTGATTTTTAATTGGTTATTTGGTGCTCTAAATAATCCAGCAGGCTATGTATAGAATGTCAGGAATCTTTGCTGATAGTGCTCAGATGCTGCTTTCTAGCAGTTTTCCTGTTAATAATACTAAGCAGGACAATATATGCGGCATTTAGTATGGACTTGTGCCCCCATTTTCATTTTTGATTTTCCTCTAACAAACATTACATATTTCAGTGGAATTTATTAATGATTTAACTATAGAAATGTAATATTGTTCATTATTTTCAAATCATTAAAAGTTCCCTAAAATAGATTAATTAATTAGCTAAAATGAATGCTGAGATACGAAAATTGTTAACTTTGACAAGACATGAGGTGATGATGGATTTCCAATACGTCTTTACTATACATACAGTAAAAACAGACTCTGTGCTTAAGATGGATGATACTTTTACTTTCTGTCATGCATCTATTAATCAGCGTGTGACTGTACTATGAAGATAGATGTGATTGCGTCAGACCAACATTATTAAAAGTGATTGAGGGATTGTGAGGCCAAAGCGAAGCTCAGTAAAACAAAATTAAAACTGTTTGTAACTTTCTGTATAGTTAGAAATAAAAAGAGTGGCTGTGTAAACCCAGAGCCTTACATTTAGTGATTATTATAATCCACAATATTAATTAATTTGAATTATTCCACATATGTGTGAATTAGTTAACTGCAAGGTCGGCTTTAAACAAAGTGGGCCATAAAAATCATGGTCATAAATCATGGTGGGTACTCACAAGCTTAGAGATTCACATGACTCAGGGATAGCCATATTGCACAATCCAGTTGCCAGCCACCTTGCACTTATCACATAACCAGTTTTATTTTATTCGTTATACAAACCCTACAGATTCTATTACACATCAACCCTTATTTATATTTCTGTTTTTTAAAGTCCACATCCTATGATAAGGCAAGCACACCTTATTATATATAAACAATTATATTTTCAATTATACTGTAATGCTTGTGTTTTCATACTCTTACTTATCGGGAAGCATTCAAATTTTCAAAATAAGTTTTAAAAGTTAGGAAGATCAGTAAACTTATTTGACTTAAACTGTATATATTGAATTGTATTATAATGTATGTATATTTAGGGCCATAACCTGTTTTCCCCACCTGCTCTTTACATCTATCTGCTCCTAGAAATATGCGAGTATGGTTTGTTATTGTAGGAATTTTGTCATTTTTCGCTTCTGGACAGTTCAGGGGGTCCAGAATGAACGTAGGAAATGAATCACAGGAAGTTTGCTCATATGACATTGTATAAAAAGTGGAATTGCTAAAAAAAGTATTTTAAATTAAATTTTTAAACAGTTAGGAAAAAAGTAAGAAATAATGTCAACAAACAGATGTTATGCCAATGGATTCACCAAAATAGCAAAATAATCTTTCAGTATCAGGAATAATTAGTGGTGATTAGGCCAAAGCTCTCAATAGACCTTGATACCTTTGTTTCCAAAAAAATCACAATCCCCAAAAGTCCTCTTGCAATAAAGGCTCCTTTATAGGCATGGTAGAAAATGCTGTTGGAAATGAATGCAATCAACCTGTGTGGGCAGTATCATACCTTAATGGAGCTGACAGTGATCCACAAGATCAGTCCATGGGGATATAAAACTATATCCTATCAGATCATCAGAACATTCACAGCAACACATAGATTTTAGGGAGATGAGTGTGCTGATCTTACGGTAGGGTGATCAGTTGTCCCTAACTTCAACGGTTTGGCCTGGAAACGTCCCTGGAATTGCGTATGTACAATTTAGGAAAAACCTGCATGAAGTGACAGCAACAGATGTGAGGAGAGTTAGATACCGGAAGAAGAGGGGTTTCTGCTGAAAATGGCTGCGGTCAAACTGATGAAGGAAGGAAGATTATGGTGATAAATACACCTGTATATGAAACAAAGTATGTACATCCATGTTAATTTATGTCTGCTTTTGTGATTCATTAATAATAAATGAAATGTGAGTGTGCGAGTCAGCCCAGAACATTGCAGTACATTTTTGTCCGGAACATTACAATTGTTATGGCTAATTATTCTGCTAACAGGAATAAATTGTTTGCAGCTTCAGTAGTGAAGTTTTAAGGTTTGTGTTTAATGTAAGGCTGCTATTATTGTTTTTATTGTAATATTGTATGCACAGCTCTCTGTATATCACAATGGATATTATTTGTTAAGAGCTCCAAATAGATGCAAATTTATTGCAAAGGCAAACAATTATTAATTATTATTATTAATTTTTATTTATAAGGCGCCACTAGGTGTCCGTAGCGCCGTACAGGGACAGACAAAGTTACAATACAAGGTGAGACAGCACAGTACAGTAAACAATAAGCACAGTAACTCGGTGAGCTCGAAACACAGCTAGAGGGGCGGGGGAGGGGAGAGGGGAAGGTCCTGCATACGGCTGAGCCCGAGAGGGAGGGCCCGGATGACAGGGAAACCCCCAGAGGGGAGAGGAAGGAGCGAGAGGGGAGAAGAGGGTCCTCGAGGAGGAGGGCTAGGTAGCTGGAGAGCCGAGTTAAGAGTGGTGAGGATAGGAGGAGAGATGACCCTGCTCAGAGGAGCGTACAATCTAAGGGGTGGGGTAGACAGACAGAGAGACACAGGGGAGAGAGGGAGAGATAAGGATAAGTGAAGGGGAATAGGTAGAAGAAAAGGTAGGAAATTAAGTGGGAGACTGGAAGGCTTTAAGAAAAAGGTGGGTTTTTAGAGCCCGTTTGAAACTGGACAGATTAGGGGAAGTTCTAATAGAGGGAGGGAGCTTGTTCCAGTGGAGGGGGGCAGCGCGGGCGAAGTCTTGGATACGCGCATGGGAGGAGGTGATCAGGGGGGAAGCAATAATTATTATGTAACCGCATTTACCACAAATGATTGTAAATTATGATTTAAGTCTGTTCCCTATTAGAGGGAGTTTTCGCTGGCCGTCACAGCAGTGGTATTACTTATACAGACTGATTTGCAAGAAAGTTGGGTATAAGCTGCAATTCCCTCTCAATGGATGTTAATGTAGATACAGTGTTATGATTCTGTTCCAAAACTAGAACCTTGCACTGACAGCCATGAAGCCAGAAGTATAATGAAAACATAAAAACTATTTATTGCAGTGAGAACACTAACCAGGTAATGCAAGGTAAAAACTGACCCAGTCAGGCTTGGTAAATAAACAAACATTCGGGTGTGGCAGGATAATACATAAATGGTAATGTAAACAACTCGGCAGGTTCAGGTAACTTAGCTGAATAAAGATTAACAGCAGGGCTGGAAATTCCTAGGAACTGTAGAGTTGCAGTATGTCCAAGCATAAGACAGATTTCAGGATAACCTCCTGGTGACTGGGAACAGGTGAGTAGTAAGTGGTTACTGAACAGCAGGTACAGGTAAGAGCAAGAGCAAGGATGTCACAGGAACAGAATGAAACAATGCAGGTAGTCCAAGGGAAAAACAAACAATGACCAGCAAGGTGCATGGGGAGAACCAGGCATAAATAATCAGTGACACAGGTGTGGTAATTAACAAGAAGCAAAAGATTAACTCCTGTCAGTGAGGGGAAAATGTCCATGGTAGAACAGCAGCACCCCTAGTTGCATAGAGGTACTGCAGCCAGGTACAAATCAATGACAAAGACTTAACACTAACTTACTTCCCACCACCACCACCTTTAAGAAACTGATTCCAGACACTCCACAAAAGTTCCATTCAGTCTTCTCTCTTCTTCTGTTTTTTTTTTTGGGGGGATCTCCTTGGACAAACAATTGAGCCCTTCTCCAACAAAGTGTAGGCAAGACCCAGTTCTTCAACAGCATAAGCAGAAATGGAAAGTTCGTCAACGAATTCTCTAGGATCATCAAGGAATTTCGGTCTCAGAATCTAAGTCCCAGCCTAGTGTCCGGATTAGACTTTTTATTTTATCACAAGATAGTGATATGCCCATGAATCCGGAAACCAAAGTTTGTATTTATTACTGATGCGGTCTGGAAAGGGCTTTTTCCTTCTTGTTAATCTTACTTTTTGAAGATATACATAGACCGTTTGAAGCTACATGCATAGATGATTTATGGATAAGCTCACAAACTGAAACGAACTGAGAATTTGAAGTGTGAATGGGAACAGAGGTATCGTGAACAGAAGATTTGATGGCAGATGAAGTATATTTCTGACAAACTGCATTAACAAAATCTGTGATATTATTGATAATGGTGTCATCGGAATTAAGAAGGGATTAGGCCCCCCTCTGAAAATCATGATTATTAAACCCACTTTGTTAAATTGGTCATAAAAAATATTCCTAAATATTCCTAAGGGAGAGTTTCTTTGGATTAATTATACTACATATGACAATCTGGCTAGAATTCATCCATAAATAATAATTGCTAAAGTATAAGTGCATGGACCATCGTACAATAATTTAGTTCTTATTTCTTATGAAATCTTAAGTATGGATTTATAACATGTTAAGTAGTGTTATTTGTCTGTTTAAAGTTATATTTTATAATAATAAAATGTATGTGAATTTTATCAATAAAGACCAATTCACTTTTATTTCTGATTGATGGTTGATTCCAGTTTAATAATATGCCAGGTTATTTGTACCAATGAATATGTGAAAGTATTTCCCATGTATTAATTTTGTAGAAATCTCCACAGTGCTATTTTTCTATGCTATTGTGTTTAAGGGGTTGGCAACAAGCCCCAAATTAGCTGCAGTGGATGATTTTTATTTCGGTAGTGGTGTATATGTTATTTTTTTCACTCATTTATACAAATTTATATATTTTTTGTACATTGTTTATTTGTATTTTATTTTTACTTGTCTGTTTTTTATTTATACATGTAGCTATTTTGTGGATACATATAAAGGTTCTAGTTTTTACACCAACACCAGACTTTTCTTTTGCTTACCTGCAAGTCTGTAAAGTACGCAGGGTGTCAGTATGCACAGTTATTCCAACTCTGATTAAGGCCCTATGTCGCTACAGCTCATGACTTACTATTTGTAGCAATGTATTTGTCTCTCACTCCTTGGGATATATTTACTAAACGGCTGGTTTGAAAGAGTGGAGATGTGGAGATGGAGTGGAGATGTTGCCTATAGCAACCAATCAGATTCTAGCTGTCATTTTGTGGAATGTACTAAATAAAAGAAAACTAGAATCTAATTGGTTGCTATAGGCAACATCTCCACATTTTCAAACCCGCAGGTTTAGTAAATATACCCCCTTGTCACAGGTACTGTCGCTGAAAGACAAGGAAATGAAAAGTATATTCTGTAATTTATCCAAGTTTTTACAGAGAAACAAGCATCCAAAACTATATGTTTCAAAATTACATTTGTTATAACTAGGTGAGAGCTAAAACTACCTAATCAAAGTTGTTTAAGGCATGGAATCTACTGAGAAAAGAATAATTCACTCCAGCCTGCATACTACTTATATACCCTTCCAGAGTCATTTATTTGGATTACTCTGCCAGATTATGATGGAACCCATTACTAAGAGGCAAATATAAATTGCAGACTACATCACAAATAATGCACTCAGAAGAAGCAATGCTTCTTTTTTAAAAATATGTTTTATTATTTTCCACACGTAAAATGCAAACAAAAACATACATAAACATGTTTAGTGGTGTTATGATAAGTAGGAATACACTAGAGTTTCCCTGTAAATACAGCAATCACAACAGCTACAGTACATTACTAAGTATAAGAGATGAGACAACCTTATTCTGAGCCTTAGACCAGTTTAGACATTTGGACTCATCATGGCTGCATTATTTACAAGACACATAGGGGTGTATTCAATTGACGGCGGGATTGCCGAAAATCCAGCGCTCGAAAAATATTACCGTTAATACGGTAATCCTGCGCGTAAAAAACTCACTGGATTTACTCACTGGATTTCAGCTCGCAGCTCAGGGAGCTGCGAGCTGAAATCCAACGAGATATTACCGTATTAACAGTAATAATTTTCGAGCGCGGGATGTTCGGCGATCCCGCCGTCAATTGAATATGCCCCATAGAGCCTGAGTCATTAAGGAGAGCAAGGCAAAAAAAGGAGTAAATGTTATAACCATGTTAGAATGCAAGGGGTGCAAATTAGTTTCCACATAAGGAAAATACTGGCTGTTTTTTCAAGTAGCACATAAATACTTGATAGCTTTACGTTTACACTGAAATTTAAAGTTGATCGAGGACATGCCCTATCCCAACTATAAATCTGCCATCACATTTTAAATTTATCTCCCCTCCAATGCCACATGGTTTTGCCCAGGGGCAAAGTTACTCCTTTTTTATGCTTTGCTCTCCTTAGTGACTCAGGTCCATAGTCTCTCTGCTTGTTGATGGATATGTCGGGTCTTTTAAGGATATTTCCTGTCTTTGATATCTCTCTATATTTTTTATTGAGTGGGGCACAAAACTCAATAAGAAGTGTTCCCTACTGAATATTCAAGTGAGACTAATTCTCTTGTTCACAGGATAGGACAAGGTTTCATCAAAAGACGCAAGTATATTTTTGACAATGCAGGATTCACTACAAAGCCATAAACACTTTATTAAACTGATGAATTCGGAGGCATGAACAATATTTCAACTAAATTTATCATGCTTATATTAGACTTGATAGACAGCCCATGGACATTTTAAAGCGGATAACAAATGTCCCAAATCTAAAGTACCTAAAGCGTTATATGTCCAGTTTTTAGCATTGTCTTGCTCTGAATGGATAAGACTTTGAATTAAACTACCTCCTAAAGACTCAACTAAATATCCTAATTGCATGGGGTTTATTCCGATTTACCTAAGAAATTCTTTATAAAGTTGGTATAAATAATTTGACTATAGTCACAGACACCCTCCATGTGCAGAAGTGATGTTAGCAGCAGCACGAGTTCTGTTTCCCAGCACCTGTAACCAAGCACATGAAGCTGGATCCCACTAATAAGAACTCAAAATGTAAACACACAGAAACTCAGGTTTGAAGGAACTGGAGACAGGAACTCAGAACTGTGACATGGAATGCCAAACTCAGGACTGCGAGACAAACACAGACCTGGAACCCACACACAGATACACGGAACTGGAAATAAGAACTAGATACTCAGAACCAGCCACGGTAACGGAACTGGCAATACCCGAAAAACCACAGGTACTCTAGAATAAACACTGGATAGAGCAGAGTTCTTACTGAGGTAAACACTTTTCATGAATGCAGAATATTGCAGGAAGATGAATATACAGAGTACTTGCAGAGTGAAGAACTCTGGGTAATTCAGAATACTTGTAAAAAGATGTGCACTTTGGAAGTGCAGGCATTTGAAGAAAGATGTGCACTTGAAAATACAGAATACTTGCAAAGTGATGACTAGTTGGTAATGCAGGATGTTCACAGAAAGATAATCACTTTGTAAATGTAGGGTAATCAGGAACAACTGGAATCTGTAGCCAAGAACTACACTCAGGAGGGAGGTGTGTTGTTCTGGCAATGAAGAAATCTCAGCAGCTGGTTTAAATAGGGTGTTCCAAACAACTATTGGCTGATCAGTTCATGTGATCACAGCTGCTGAATCTGGTTTGTCTAAAATGATCACCTGACTGCATCCAAGATGGCCACGCCCATGTAGCAGAACAAACAGTATGTGTTTACAATGATGTGATGGACAAGAATGCTGCTGGTGACCAGGAGGGACCCAGATAGCTGTGATATGACAGCGGAGGACAGGGGAGGGCTGGAAAATTTTAGCCTGGGGACTAAGACTCGACTCAGCAGTCTATTAGGAACATTTTAAAAGAAAGAAATGCAGGTGGCCCAGTGACCTAGCTCAGCATGCCCTTGGAGGCAGATGTGGTAACTGAGGTTAAGGGCTAGATTTACTAAGCTGCGGGTTTGAAAAAGTGGGGATGTTGCCTATAGCAACCAATCAGATTCTAGCTGTCATTTTGTAGAAGGTACTAAATAAATGACAGCTAGAATCTGATTGGTTGCTATAGGCAACATCACCACTTTTTCAAACCCGCAGCTTAGTAAATCTAGCCCTAAGACTCCGATGCATGGCAAACATATGACAGAATGAGCACTTCCTCATATTCTTTCATCCGTGGTATCTAACCCCACAAAAATAAATTGTGGGCCTGATTCATCAAGAAACGTAAGTCGCGTTGCGTGCAGCGTTTGCCGTGAAATTGCTTTGCGCATGCTCAGAAATGGACTTTACACCAGTGAATGCAAGTGCATGCAATTCAAGTTCAAACGCAAATGACACTTCCATCAGCGTATGATTTCAAGGGTGGAACAGGGGACGGAAGGGGAGGGACATATGTATGTAGGCAATGTCCACTAAGGTCGCATCAAGGTCGACCATACGCACATTTGTCCAGTTCAAGGTCTGGCCATTTCAGAGGTATGCGAATGTAAGCTGTATCACTTGCACCAGCTACAGGCCAGGTGTAAGTGCTGACGAACACATATGTATTCCAGAACATGTGTTTGCAAGTAAGAGCAACTGTAAAAATGCATTTTATGTACAGTATGCATTAAAATATTTTGATATATGTACTTTATGTAAACAAAATTAATATAAATAAAAAAATTCTTTATTAATGATAACAGTATTAAGAGCTGTTAATGTATTCAATATTTAATATTTTTTTCAATACGTTCTGATGGGACTTTATATTGCACATATGCATGTGTGTATCCTGCAGTGTGTTGTGTCTGTCTGCATACAGCAAGTACAGCCAGAGCATATGTATACCTGTGTTCAAAGGTAAACGTTTCTTGTGATCCACATGTGCTTGAATATGGGCATACATACATGAAATTTCCATTGTAGAAACGCAAATTGCGTTCACTTTGCATTCCTTCATGAATCAGGCCCTGTATGTTCCCAAATGTTGTTTCTTCCAGAATGTAGACAGGGGTATAATGTAGAGATGAGCGGGCTCGGATTTTGCTAATCCGAGCCCACCCGAACAGTGCGGATCCGACGGGATCCGAGCACTGTTCGGGAACTTCTGGGCGCCAAATGAAGCCAAACCGAGGCTATGACATCCAAGTCTCGCGTCGGATCTCGCGAGACTCGGATCTCATAAATGCCCCGCTCGCGGCCGCCATCTTCATTCTCCCTGTGGTTAGTGAAGAGGGAGGTTGATGTGCTCTGTCCTGCTGATAACTTTACTAAAGTGGTGCTTTGTCCTGCTGAGTGCATTAGTACTTTGTCCAGTGCTCTGTCCTGCTGATTCCAGTGGTGCTTTGGCCAGTGTCTGTGCTGCTGAGTCCAGTGGTGCTTTTGTCCTGTATTTGTTTCTGATAAGTCCATAGCAATTTGTTAATCAGTCAACAATCTTTTAAAAAAAGAAAAAAAATCTCTAAAAAATATTAAAAAAAAAAAATAATTGAAAAAGTATAAAAAATATTATAGAGCAATATATTCTTGCAGTCCAAAAAAAGAGGACCTGCCATTTCTATTACTACGTTCATTATTTCTGTAGTTCCAAAAAATAGGAACTGCCAGTTCTATTACTACGTTCATTGTTTCTGTAGTTCCCAAAAAAGAGGAACTGCCAGTTCTATTACTACGTTCATTATTTCTGTAGTTCCAAAAAAGGGGAACTGCCATTTCTATTACTATGTTCTTTGTTTTTATAGTTCCAAAAAAGAGGAACTGCCATTTCTATTACTACGTTCTTTGTTTCTGTAGTTCCAAAAGAGGGGAACTGCCATTTCTATTACTACGTTTATTATTTCTGTAGTTCCAAAAAATAGGAACTGCCAGTTCTATTACTACGTTCATTCTTTCTGTAGTTCCAAAAAATAGGAACTGCCAGTTCTATCACTATGTTCTTTGTTTCTGTAGTTCCCAAAAAGAGGAACTGCCATTTCTATTACTACGTTCATTATTTCTGTAGTTCCAAAAAAGAGGAACTGCCATTTCTATTACTATGTTCTTTGTTTTTATAGTTTCAAAAAAGAGGAACTGCCATTTCTATTACTACGTTCTTTGTTTCTGTAGTTCCAAAAAAGAGGAACTGCCATTTCTATTACTATGTTCTTTATTTTTATAGTTCCAAAAAAGAGGATCTGCCATTTCTATTACTACGTTCTTTTTTTCTGTAGTTCCAAAAAAGAGGAACTGCCATGTCTATTACTATGTTCTTTGTTTTTATAGTTCCAAAAAAGAGGAACTGCCATTTCTATTACTACGTTAATTGTTTGTGCAGTCCCAAAAAAGAGAAACTGCGGCCTTAACAGCTATGTTGGTGTTAGACGTCCATCCAGTGTCCGCCATCTGTGCAGTGGAATTTAGACCAGTTGGAGGAGGTGGGAGCAGACATCTGTGCAGTGGAATTCAGACCAGTTAGAGGAGGTATTGTGGCCCCGGTACCAAATTGGGTACCAGAGCCACTACACTACGCAGTCCAGATAGCTGCGTATCAGATATTGAACTACATTCAGTGTTGGGGCCAAATCCAAAAATAATTAAAATGCACTGTCATGATCGAAAACAAGAGGTATTGACACGCTAGAACTCCACCCTCTATATGCTTCAGAGGATGAAGGAGTAGCCATATGTGCAGTGGAATTGAGACCAGTTGGAGGAGGTATTGTGGCCCCGGTACCAAATTGGGTACTGGGGCCACTCTACTACGCAGTCCAGATAGCTGAGTATCAGATATTAAACTACATTCAGTGTTGGGGCCAAATCCAAAAATAATTAAAATGCACTGTCATGATCGAAAACAAGAGGTATTGACACGCTAGAACTCCACCCTCTATATACTGCAGAGGATGGAGGAGCAGCCATATGTGCAGTGGAATTGAGACCAGTTGGAGGAGGTATTGTGGCCCCGGTACCAAATTGGGTACCGGGGCTACTCCACTACGTAGTCCAGAAAGCTACCTCGGTGCAACATTTTGGACTAAAAACAATATTGTGAGGTGTGAGGTGTTCAGAATAGACTGGAAATTAGTGGAAATGATTGTTATTGAATGTTATTGAGGTTAATAATAGCGTAGGAGTGTAAAAAAAAAACAAAAAAAAAAAACTGGATTTTAGTGCTTTTTATGCTTTTTTAAAAACAAATCAGAACCCAAAACCCTAAATCAGAACCAAAACCTTTCGTCAGGTGTTTTGGCAAAACAAATCAGAACCCAAAACCTCAAGCTAATCAGAACCCAAAACACTAAAAGTGGCCGGTGCACACCCCTAGTATAATGTTCTTGGCTCGACCCTCCATATGTGGTATTCATGTTCTCTCGTTCAACATAAGTAGTACAGGTTGCACACTTGGTATAATGTATGCTTGTTTCAAAAACACTTCAGTAAGTTAACATCAGTATAGTAACAGTTGCCTCCTGTCCAGAAAGGGAGATTTCTATTGTATTGAATCTTTCCTTTCTTAAGATTTACAGCTGTCACATTACCCTTACCTAGAGCTTCCATGAAGATATATTTTCCCACAACGCTCTCATTCTTACTTACGTGTTAAAAATCCTGATAGATTTGCATTAGGTGAACAAAATCAATAAATAATATATTCTTAGAGTTACTTCTACAAAAATGCAGACTTGTATGGACATCCCTGTTTTCAATTGGAGCCCTATAGAATCCTACCTCTACCAGCATATTGCATTTCAATCTTCACTGATCAGTTAAGAAATGTATATATACAACTATTTCACCACTAACTGCTGTAAACTCTTACTCTGGATAGCTCAGGTGTGACATCCCTGTGTCTTCTTACCAGAATTGATCTTATTTTACATATAGGAATACAGACAAAAAGTCTAGACAATTCAGCATAACTTACCTCCGTAACTGATGATATTTTATTTCTTTTTTTTATTAAGCTATTCATAAAAAGATTGCCGCTGTTAAGGTATTTGAATGTTTATTTTAAATAGGTAAACCCGTTGATATTTCAATTGATTCATGGGAAAGAACTGCTTTGAATAATAATTAGTAAAAATATCTAAAAATAAATAATTTTGTACAAGTAATAAACTGTAGCTAAGTCTACTTTGAAGATATCTACTTGCCTGACATTTTGATACATTCTCATTAAAATGTGTATTTTTTATTCTTCCATTATGTTAATACTGCAAAAGTTAAGCACATTGCTGACATGAGGTGTTCCTGGCATAAATGTTGAAAGCACTTTATTTAATTAAATGTCGTTTGCTGTAGAAAAGTGCCAAAGGTTGCATTTTAAATTGTTAACTGAAAAAAAAAATGTATGGGAGTAGAGTACAATTGTTACTGTTAATGCAATGCACCAATTAGTGTCTTAACACAAAAAAATAGACTTCCTGTAACACATTTCCAAAGTGGTAAACGAATAGTCAAGCAAAACCAATAAAATGTAACAAATCAGTGTATTATATTTGAGTTGTCTGAAGGGGAAATAAAAGTGGAGGATGAAGTTTATCCATTTGTGGAGAAAAGGGGAATAATACTGAGTGATCTAGACATTCCAATATGTTAAACTGAACCTACTATGAAAAAAAATATGTTATACACTGTTGCTTTTGCACGAAACGGCAACCTGTGTATGTAGCCATTCATGGCCCGATTTATTAAGAATAGTAGAGAAAAAAAATGAGTAACTTTACACCTTGGCAAAACCATGTTGCATTGGAGGGGGAGCTAAATTTAAAATGTGGGGACAGATTTATAGTTGGGGTAGGACATGTCCTAGGCCAACTTTAAATTTTACTGTCAAAATATAGCTAATAAATATTTGTGTCCTACAGGAAAAAACGGCCCATATTTAACTTATGTGCAAAATAATAAACTAATTTCAACCCCTTGCATTGTAACATGGTTTGTCCAGGAGAAAAATTACTCCTTTTATTGCCTTTCTTTCCTTAATGAATCAGGCCCTCTGAGTGCAATTCTCATATCATCAAGTTTGTAATTCTTAGTTCTAGCTTTCTTAGATTAGAGAGACATAGGACCTGATTTATTAAGTTAAGTAACATAAATTGAGTAAATAGTCTCCTGGACAAAACCATGTTACAATGCAAGGGGTGCAAATTAGATTTCTATTTTGCACATAATTTAAATACTGTCTGTTTTTTCATGTAGCACACAAATACTTGATAGCTTATTTGTACACTGAAATTTAAAGTTGATATTTGTGTGCTACATGAAAAAAACAGTCTGTATCCAACTTATGTGCAAACTAGAAAACTAATTTGCACCCCTTGCATTGCAATTTGTTTTTGTTCAGGAGACTACTTAATCATTTTTTTTTATTTAACTTTCCTTAATGAATCAGGCCCATAGACATTAAGACTTAAAAAATGTTTTTTTAGAATAGCTCTGAACAGCAGATTTTCAATTCAGAGCATCAGGGTGGAACTCTGGTTAGATTCAGTTTTTGACTCTTTTATTAACTCTAACAGTTAGGGAGCAACTTTGGATCTCACTTTGGATCCCTCTCTGCCTACATTTATGCCCTAGGCAAGCGGGCCTTGGACTGAGCAAGCGTAAATTAAAGTGCACACCAGTGGTCACTTAAAGTGATCACTATGTGGTGCAGAAACATGGACTTTCCCATTGTTCACTGGAAATCCTGTGACATCACAATAGCGATATGTGGTTAAGAGGTTAACACTTCTGCCTTACAGCACTGGGGTCATGAGTTCGATTCCCAACCATGGTCTTATCTGTGAGGAGTTTGTATGTTCTCCCTATGCTTGCGTGGGTTTCCTCCGGGTGCTCCGGTTTCCTCCCACACTCCAAAAACATACTAGTAGGTTAATTGGCTGCTATCAAATTGACCCTAGTCTGTGTGTTTGTGTGTCTGTGTGTGTGTGTTAGGGAACTTAGACTGTAAGCCCTAACGGGGCAGGGACTGATGTGAGTGAGTTCTCTGTACAGCGCTGCGGAGATAGTGGCGCTATATAAATAAATGGTGATGATGATGATGATGATGATAGTATCTTGTATTCATGGAGCTTCAAGTGAGGTCTGTCTAATATCTTCCATGTGTTTTAGAACTGATATATATCTAGGCTGAATCTAACAGTGGTTGATATGTCAGCAGCTGTCAGACACAGTTTACACTGAATCTATTAATTTTAACAATAGGAGGGACCAAGACAGGTTCTCTTGATTAAAGAAAAAAAAGGATAAGCTTACAATAAAAAACCTTGAAAAATATTATTATATATAAATCAGGGCCCTAGATATCCATCTTACCCTCCATAAGACACACATATATAGAGGGGCGGATTGGTGGATTGGTGCTGTAAAAAAAATTGTCAATGTGCCCTCATGTAAGCGGGACCAAGTTAACTGTAGGTGGGGCCTACCTAAAAGTAGGTGGTGCTAGCACACCGACACAAAAGTAGGCAGGTTAGCACACCATTAGCCCTAGCCACAGCGGTGGTGAGCAAGACTAGCGCAACAAATACACAACAACTGCAGGTGGAGCCAGTTACAGTAGGTGCAGCTAACATACAAGTAGGTGAACACTGCACATGGAGGCAGACCAAACCAATAGGAAGAGTCAGCACGCCAATGAGTGGAGTACATGCATTGGTAACGTGACTTGTACAGCTTAATCCAGCAGTTTAAAGTTCCCAGGACTAGCATTGAAGTGATAGCTGAGTCTGGAAAGTCATTGCTGTTGCATGAAGCCCAGTCACCATACGATAGGTCATTCTTACTGGGGTCTGATCCACTGTCAGTCTACCATTGGTTCTAACATTTCTCTAACAGTGTAAAAGAAAAATTAAATTACATTTGCCCTTAATACCTATACACAAGTCTTTAGAAAGTCCAAGGAATGCCCTTACCATCAGGGAGAGGTTTCACCCTGCCAATGCTCTCTGAAACTCTTATCAGGGACAGGTGTGCATTTCAAACTGAAAAATACATATTTTTAAATATAACTGTGCTTAATGTAAACACTTGCATTAACATTTTAACAGATGATTTTTTTTACGATTAATAAAAAATACATCCTTGAATGTGAAATGCAAAATGTATTGCCAATAAGAGAAAGCATGTATTATACTATTTTGCAAATAATTTGTCCTGTACCACTGATAGATAACACACAGAGAACATCATTGTGACTAATAAACAATACAAATAATCCTAGTTGCCACCATACAATAGAGAGCATCTTAGTGATCAATAAACAACAGAGAGTATCCTAGCAACCGATAAACAAATGAGAGTTTCCTAGTGAGGGCCATACAATACATAAAGCATCCAACTTACCACCATACAATGCAAAGAGCATCCAAGTCACCAGTACACAGTCACATACCCAATGCTGAGGCTGCACTTTACACAGGTTCCCTCCACCCTCTCCATCATGGACAGGACACACACAATAAACACCTGAGAATGGTTTACATATCCACACTGCTACTTACCTGCCTGAGGTAGCTCAATCCAGCTCTCGACTACAACTGAATGTCATCGCCTCCCACTTCCATTCACTACAACCGACCCATCCATAGTCCCTGCCAAACAAAACATTTTTCTTCTCTTGTATAAACAAATGGTACTTAGCAGTTTTAGGCACTCATCACGTCCTGTTTTCTGGGCAGTAAATGGGAAGTGTAAACAGGCTTCTAAAGCATCTCACTTCAAACACAACATGTAAGATGGCATTCCAAAAACAAATCCATAAAATATTCTCTGCAATCCACAACAGCTTCTTGTGGTTTATTGAATCACCAGTTATAACAGTATAAATCACATATGGTGGAGCTGCCTCATTCTGGTCAGGGATCATTACTGTCCTGACCATGCTCTTCGTCTGCCTCATCCCCCCTCCAAGTAGGAGTCCCCCAGGGCTCTGTTCTCTGCCCCCTTCTCTTCTTGCTCTACACTTCCTCCCTTGGTGCGCTCATCTCCTCATTTGGTCTTCAGTATCACCTTTATGCTAAAGACATTCAACTCTACATCTCTTCTCCTGACCTCTCTCCCACCCTCCTCTCTCGCGTATCTGACTGACTCTCTGCCATCTCCTCCTGGATGTCCTCACGCTTTCTCAAAATTAACATCTCTAAGACTGAACTCATTGTCTTTCCTCCCTCCAGACTCCCCTCCCACCACAACCTCTCTATCGTTGTTAATAACACTACCATCTCCTCTGTCACCCAACTCCGTTGCCTAGGTGTCACCCTTGACTCCTCTCTCTCTTTTACCCCCCACATCCAATCCCTTGCCCAAGCCTGTCGCTTCCAACTGCGCAACATTGTCCGCATCCGACCCTTCCTCTCACAAGACGCCACCAAAACTATCATCCACGCACTCATCATCTCCCGCCTTGACTACTGCAACCTTCTCCTCACTGGCCTCCCCCTCTCTCATCTTGCCCCCCTCCGATCTGTACTCAATGCGGCTGCTAGACTCATCTTTCTCTCACGCCGCTCCTCCTCTGCCTCCCCTCTCTACCATGCCTTACACTGGCTCCCTTTCCCCTACAGAATCCTCTTTAAACTCCTTACTACCACTTACAAAGCTCTCTCCCAGTCTACTGCCCCCTACATCTCTAACCTCCTCACCATCCACACTCCTGCCCGCTCCCTGCGCTTGGCAAACGACCGTCGCCTCTCCTCCACTCTAATTACCTCTTCCCACTCCAGAATCCAAGACTTCTCCCGAGCTGCCCCCCTGCACTGGAATGACCTCCCTCGCTCCATCCGTCTCGCACCCAATCTATGCTCCTTCAAACGGACACTCAAAACTCACCTTTTCCTGAAAGCCTTCCAACCATCCACTTAACCCCTCATCTACTCTGCAGTTCTCCCCCCTCTCCGCTGCCCCTTTTTCTCCCTTGTATCACTGCCTCCCTTTCGTGCCTTTTTGTCCACCTTCCCTTAGGATGTAAGCTCGCATGAGCAGGGCCCCTCTCCCCTCCTGTCTCCATACCGAATCTTCTGCTCCGTATTTACTCCATATGTCTGCCCGGAGTTTCTGAAGCATTGGTACTCTGTGTTTATTGTTCTGTAATGTTTCACCCTGTATGGTCTACTGTTTGTACTATGTAAGGCGCTGCGGAAACTTTGTGGCGCCCAACAAATAAATGATAATAATAATAATAATAATACTGTCTCTACAGACATTCTTGAAAGGAATGTGCCAGCTGGACCTGAGTTTTGGATTTTGAATAGCACAGAAATTCCGATTTCGAAATACAAAAAAACAATCTATTTTGAAGCATTTAAATAATGCAGTGAAGGAGGTTATTCCCATCAAGTGAAAACTTAGTGTCCTGAAGGACTGGTTTAATACGCTTGAGTTTAACATGACAGTGCTGGTGCTTGTGGCTTGAGCATAAACAATAGTCTAGCTATAGTTCCTTGTTGGGGAAGAGACCTCACAGGTAGTCTTAGGTGTTCATCTGGAATGTTGTCATCATTATCTAACTGGAACTGTATACCTCTTATTTTCTAAACCTAGAGCCATCATCCCGCCATCTGCCATTCCCCTTACCTTCTCATGTTCTTTGGTTTTCTCTTTTTTTGTTTAGTTTTGTTTCTTGTGTCTTTCGTATGTGTCTTTTCATTTTTTTCTCGTTATATAAATGAAATGTATGTTTTTCAAAATGACTGATCATATGTATACTTTTTGCGAAAAGCTTCGTTGTAACCCTTTACTGTTTGGTATACGTTTATTTTTTTTGCATCTTTTTCAATAACAACTGATTACTCCCCCAAAAATATTATTCTGCATATTATTAGCATCAATATTATTATTATTATTATACTTTTAATCAG